>NC_139703.1:34750862-34915862 GCF_964188405.1 Protomyctophum parallelum | reverse complement strand
ATTCTTCAGCTGATGTCATGGGCTCACTTGACTCTCACATGTCAGTTTGATGCATGTACTGTACAGTACTACATTGTTATTAAACATTTGGATGTGCATGTTGTAAATAGTACTGTAGCACTGTATTCCTCACCAGAATCAAGATCCTAGGTGGTCTATAACCTGAATTGGTCAAGTAAATGCAGGTGGTCTTGGCCATTTTGGAAAATGGCGGCCAGGTCACCACGGGACAACTCTGTCTAAAGACCCAAAGATGTTCCTTATGGCATGATTTAACTGTGAGCCAAATGTCATGCTTTTATCGTAAAGTGCACGATTTGACCACATGTAGAGGCTGGGCTAAGTGGGGTATTATACTCCAATATCTAACTTTAGTTCCTCACATACTGTATTGTCTCATTTGTGTGAAATATAAGAGATTTTCCAATCATTTAAAATTTTATACAATTAATCGGGTATTAATCAATGATAACATAGGTATAGGCACTAACCTCACCATTCTAGGTTCAACAGAACAGAAGTTAGGTGTAATTTGAAGTAATTTGATTTATATACATTTTCCCATATCAGAATATTCAAAACATTTGAAATCCAGTTAATTCCTCACACAGTATTGATTTGATATAGCAAAATAAAACAAAGAAAAAAATGCAATTGTAAGAAAATTAAGACATTCCGATTTAGGCCATTTTGGAAATTGGGCAATTAATTTTTCTTTTCTAATTAGTAGACTTGCCACTCAAACAAAAATTGTTCTATAGGCCATTATCTATTCTACAATTTAGAAGTGAAAGTTAAACTTTTACATGAGTTGTAAATGACTGCGTGTCTAGCGAGTAGTGTTATAGGGTACTATTGCTCCCTAGGGACCATATTCCCTCCCACCCTTTTTATTTAGGGGGGATCCTAACCACCCATTTTTAATTAATCTAAGACACTCCCCAGGGACCTCGATGTCCAATTTCGGCATTCTCAGGGCACTCCCTAGGGACGAGGGGGCGTGGCCTAACCCTTTTTTTCCGATGACGTCATTATATTGATTTTGCTAATGGCACTTTGCCAGTTTGGCAGTTAGTGTCATCATGATTGTAGTTCTGCTTTTGTGTGAGGATCTCATCAGATTGATCCTGTTTGGGTGGACTTTGCCAGTTTGTCAGTTTGAGTCAGCATATTGATTATCTACAAGACATAGCCATATGGTGGTAATGATTCTGTATGTGTGTCAACACCAAACATAGTATGTGTGTGTGGGCATATTGCACCCTCCCCCCCTTCTTCTGAGCAGGGTGTGGGATTGGCATAATGGGACAGCATGGCCCCCCGACCCCCAACTCACGTCCAGCTCCAGAGACTAATGAGGTCTTACAGATCTATTGTTGGGAGTTAAGCTGTGTGTGTGTGTGTGTGTGTGTGTGTGTGTGTGTGTGTGTGTGTGTGTGTGTGTGTGTGTGTGTGTGTGTGTGTGTGTGTGTGTGTGTGCGTGCCTGCGATATTGATTATGTTTGCAAACGACCCCGTCTCATCCACCGTGCACCGACTTCCAGCTACTTCCCTCTGGTAGACGGTACAAACTAGGCATGCCACGGTATGAGATTTTACAGTACGGTACGATGCCGATATTGATAATCTATACCTTGGTATTCCAAGGTATTTATATTTATAAAAATAAAATAAAAAGATTACCCCCCCCCCTGACCTATGTCTAGTGACTACCTCCACATCGTTATAAGCCCTTCTTTGTTCCCCAACATGCATGCCTACACATATATATATATATATATATATCATAATATATGCCATGATTATGAATTGATTACCCTGGACCGAATGGAAACAAGACAGCAAGGACTTTTATCAGTGATCCCTTTGGATATGTGATTGACTGTATCCTATACTGATTACACTTCTGCCAATAAAGTATTCAGTCAGTGAATCAATACCTATTCCCCAGTCCCCATTGTATTTCACTGTACTATGGCTCCCCCTAATGGCCGTTTTGTACCCAGTATGGTGGAGCAGAGGTGATGCAATCTGCGCATGATCACAACTGTCAATGTGTGCCTCCGTGTTGACAGTCCACACTTAGTTACTACATATGGAAATATGGAATATACATTTGGATCTGGGTGTTTTTCAGCAACACTAACTCAAAGGTAGGAAGCAACTTTTCAATCTACTGCATCTGTGGGGTGAAAATATTTGTGTTAAGTGTTGTTGATGTTGTTGTAACCGTTTGTTTTTTACTGTTTGGTAAAGTTTTGCATGGTTTAGGTTGTCTTAATGTTTTGGTTTAATGTATGACTTGGGTTATTTTGGTACGTGGTGGCGTATTTTGTGACAATTGCATGGTTCACGGTGTCTTAAGGTTTTGTTTTAATGTATGACTTGGGGTATTTTTGGTACGTGATGTGGTGTTTTGTGACATTTGCACGGGTCATGGTGTCTTAAGGTTTTGGTTTAATGTATGACTTGGGTTATTTTTGGTATGTGGTGTGGTGTTTTGTGACATTTGCATGGTTCATGATGTCGTAATGTTTTGGTTTAATGTATGACTTGAGTTATTTTTGGTATGTGGTGTGGTGTTTTGTGACATTTGCACGGTTCATGATGTCTTAATGTTTTGGTTTAATGTATGACTTGGGTTATTTTTGGTATGTGATGTGGTGTTTTGTGACATTTGCATGTTTCAGGTTGTCTTAATGTTTTATTTTAATGTATGACTTGGGTTATTTTTTGGTATGTGATGTGGTGTTTTGTGAGTTATGCATGGTTCACGGTGTCTTAAGGTTTTGTTTAATGTATGACTGGGTTATTTTGGTATGTGATGTGGTGTTTTGTGAGTTATGCATGGTTCAGGGTGTCTTAAGGTTTTGTTTTAATGCATGAGTTGTATTATTTTGGTATGTGATGTGGTGTTTTGTGACATTTGCACGGTTCAGGTTGGGTTAAGGTTTTGGTTTAATGTATGACATGGGTTATTTTTGGTATGGGGTGTGGTGTTTTGTGACATTTGCATGGTTCAGGTTGTCTTAAGGTTTTGATTTAATGTATGACAGGGGTTATTTTGGTATGTGATGTGATGTTTTGTGACATTTGCATGGTTCATGGTGTCTTAATGTTTTGTTTTAACGTATGACTTGGGTTATTCTTGGTATGTGTTGTGGTGTTTTGTGACATTTGCATGGTTCAGGGTGTCTTAATGTTTTGTTTTATTGCATGACATGGGTTATTTTTGGTACGTGATGTGGTGTTTTGTGACATTTGCATGGTTCATGGTGTCTTAAGGTTTTGTTTTAATGTATGACTTGGGGTATTTTTGGTAAGTGGTGGTGTTTTGTGACATTTGCACGGTTCATGATGTCTTAAGGTTTTGATTTAATGTATGACTTGGGTTATTTTTGGTATGTGGTGTGGTGTTTTGTGACAGTTGCACGGTTCATGATGTCTTAATGTTTTGGTTTAATGTGTGACTTGGGTTATTTTTGGTATGTGATGTGGTGTTTTGTGACATTTGCATGTTTCAGGGTGTCTTAATGTTTTATTTTAATGTATGACTTGGGTTATTTTTTGGTATGTGATGTGGTGTTTTGTGAGTTATGCATGGTTCAGGGTGTCTTAAGGTTTTGTTTTAATGCATGAGTTGTATTATTTTGGTATGTGATGTGGTGTTTTGTGACATTTGCACGGTTCAGGTTGGGTTAAGGTTTTGTTTTAATGTATGACTTGGATTATTTTGGTACGAGGTGGCGTATTTTGTGACATTTGCATGGTTCACGGTGTCTTAAGGTTTTGTTTTAATGTATGACTTGGGGTATTTTTGGTGAGTGGTGATGTATTTTGTGACATTTGCACGGTTCATGATGTCTTAATGTTTTGGTTTAATGTATGACTGGGGTTATTTTGGTACGTGATGGTGTATTTTGGGACATTTGCACGGTTCAGTTTGTTTTAAGGTTTTGTTTTAATGTATAACTTGGGTTATTCTTGGTATGTGGTGTGGTGTTTTGTGACATTTGCACGGTTCATGATGTCTTAATGTTTTGGTTTAATGTATGACTTGGGTTATTTTTTTTTGGTAGATGGTGGTGTATTTTGTGACATTTGCATGGGTCAGGGTGTCTTAATGTTTTGTTTTAATGCATGACATGGGTTATTTTTGGTACGTGGTGATGTATTTTTGGTATGTGGGTATGTGGTTGGGGAATTTTTACATGGTTCATGATGTCTTAATGATTTGTTTAAGGTATGAGTTGTATTATTTTGGTAAGTGATTGTATGTTTTGTGGCATTTGCATGGTTCAGGTTGGCTTAATGGTTTATTTTAATGTATGACTTGGATTATCTTTGGTACATGGGGGTGTATTTTGTGGCGTTTGCATGGTGCATGGTTCAGGCATGCCGCGGGCATGTCTGTGGCCGTTTGAGCTGTGAGGTTGGGGGTTAATACTGAGTAATGTACGGTTAGTTCATGCTAGTAGGGTACATGTTTAAAGTAATCATGTATATCATATTGGCGTAACTAAATTTGAAATGAGTTGAGTGGACTATGTATTTTTAGATGAACACACTATGTTGTTCACCTACAATTATAGGGATCGATGACTAGAGTAGATTGACGGCATTTTACAATAGCTACTATTACGTATTATTGACATTTAAAGTTAGATAGACTATAGTCTATACTACATGGTGGTATAGGCATCCATGGATTTCCAGGGAATTCAACCCGAATCTGTAGACGGGGTCTGTACACAAAACACATTGTTTTGTGTTGACAATAACTACGAGGCAATAACAGCCATCATACTAGTAAATATTATGTATACTAGTTAAATTATCTAAACTCTGTGATTTGGCATAGACATTTTTTCACGACACATAGGAAGAGTCTAAACTACATGCATAATAATAAAATATGGTTGAATGTTTCAAATATGGTTGAATGTTTCAAATACTGGATAGTTAGAATGGGTCATGCATGTTTTTAATACAAGCACCTTAACATCACCATGTCTGATGGTGCAGTGTGTAAATGTAACAGGTTATCTACATGGTGTATACTAAAGCATGTAATACTGATGTACCGATGTTTTTCCAAGAGTTCAGATCGTATAGTTTAGAAAATTGTGTAAGTCTATACTATACGAGGTCTTTAGATCATGGTCAGCACCAAATATCATACCAAAAGTCTGTATCTTATGTTTATCAGGTTTTATTTTGATCAGAAAATAGACAATTATGCAGATGAACATACACTGTAGCACAACATGGAGCAAAATGTACAAGACAATGAATTCACCAGGACATCAAATATACTCAGTCATCAACTATTTATAATGTATATATAAATATATATATATATATATATATATACAACGATGCAATCAGATCAATCATAGTGGCAATAGTTATGTCCTTGATTATTATTTTTTGGATCATATCAGGGTAAATCCTTCCAGTAATGCAAATAAGATGTACATAGCCTATGGATTCTTGACATTGGCAGTGGTCCTACCTCAATACCGCTAGTTCTCAATACCTTAATAACCCCCGGTATAAAATCATCAGTCCACAACTTGTTCATTAAATCTTTAAAATGATTGTAGAAGTAATATCGGGGCGTAATATTCAAACATGTGTGCTCGGTTTGACTAGAATGGTCTATGCGGCAGCCGTTGCAATCATCCTTCATCTGTTTGGTTATAGCGTTTGCGAGTAGTTGACCAACATGTATTTTCAGAATATCTGTAAGATTTGTGGGGTTTGTCCCAGCAAACTCATCCAAAGTCAGTGGCCAATTCAGGGGGTATGGCGGCGAAAGCAATGGTGTGTCGGAGGCTGGAGGGTCATGGGGAGCAGTTGAATTTGGGGGTGATAGGTCTACCCTCTCAAAATACTCTGTGTCCCCCGCACCATAGCCCCAAAATGCCCTCTCAAAATGTTCATCGTTCTCCGGATCATAGTCGCAAAATGCCCGGACATCATCATATTCATCGCTGTCCGTATCTGCAGTACTGATGTTATGCCACCACGGGGGGTGTATACATGGTCCATTGCGGGTCCATCCACCATGAGAGGTCCCTTCATTCGACTTTGATTCTCCCAATGAAGAAGTAGAATCCTCCATGGTGCGTGAATGGCGCAATATACCGGCAATAATGAGTTAGCATTTTACCTATAATGTAGGAGGGGGTGGGCTGGTAGCTGCAATTGTTGGCCCATCGGTTTCTAGATCAGAGTGGGGCATGGGTGCATCGTTTTCTAGGGCGCTGTACGAATTATGATTTACAGGACGGTTATCCATTGAGAATAATGTAGCGCCCGCTGGCTTTGGGGGATCACCGAGCGAGAAGCTACTATGTCTGGGATTACCGAACGAGAACCCCGTAGGTCTGGAATGGCTTGTCTGGTAATCCACAAGCCTCAGTTTCTTTTCATTGAAGTAGTCCAATGATCGTGAATCCACACGTTTGGCGCCTCTAAGGTAGCCTTCCAGTAGGTCCAAAGATTGATTCTCTATAGTTGTGAAGAAATCCAACGCTTCACACATCACATGCTTTAGAATCCCTAAATCATCCACACCAACGGCTAGTTGGATTGGAAAGCATTTCTCTTTCTCCATGATACTCTTAGGTCTTTCAACTGGGGTACCGCATTGAGATTTGTATCTTAGTAGCAACCATAAATTTGACCTAGAACAGTCAACGATGAAGCCGTCAGTGTCACCACGCGACGGTATTTCAGAGCTCGCCCGTACAAATCGAGATGGCTTGATATAGCCAGGGTTTATCTTTGTATCCAATTGCAAGTACTTACAGAACTCAAGAATAGGAGGGACCAATCGCTCAAATTCAGATGCATAGATGCGTATGTAAGGCAGCCGGTCTTCAAAGATACTGTCGCCTGTTTCCAATGTATAGAGTTCAATAAATCGCTGATTCTTGAATGGAAAAAAAGACAGACGAATTTTCCGGCCGTCGGATAAGGCCCAAACTTTCCTATTCTCATCTTGGTAGCAAGTAGAGTACATGTTGTCTTTCTTTCTTCGCAGGCAGCTAGTGTCTCTATTGTAGGATTACTCAGTTATGTAGGGTTATTCTCCGTATTTAAGAACATCCCCGGAGAGGTGGAGCCTAAAGAATAACTGCCATATTAATCATGGCCGACCTTTGAGGTCAAACACGGTTTTGTATACAGTACCGGATACGTTACACCCCCAACAAAAGAAGGAAGGATCATCACCAATGCATAATCCTGATTAGTTACAATAGTCGCAAAGTTTAGTATACTACCACCGTAAGAACCTAACTAGAATCTAACACCGGTAATAGTGTAAATATATATATATATATATATATATATATATATATGAAATAAAAACAACAATGAAGATATGTTGATTTTTTTTGTTTTTATTACTGAGAAACATAGCACGTATTTACACAAGTATGTTACACATTACATTTAATAGACATGTTCAGTTCATTCCCATTCGCTTTGGGGTTTCAACCAGGTAGAGTTGGGTTTCAACCATCTAGTTTTTAGGTGAAGCAGACGCTGAGATCGTCGACATGCCTTGGGTGCAGACAGAGGGGAGGGTACGTCCTCATCACCAGAGTCTGCAGGGGATGGTGGTGGATTGGAGTAGTTCTCTGGTTCAGAGTTCGGTGCTCGGGAGGACGGGGTTGTAAGGGAGAGGTGTACAAATTCCGCATTTTCGGACAGTCCAGGAGTTTTCTTGCTCGTAGTCATGTCCAATGGTTCGATGCTAGCAAAATATTCGTCATCCGTATCGATTATTAACCCGTCTGACTCGAAGTCCTGCTCATCAATTCTCGACATATGGTTACTTAGCAGCTCCGCGGCCATGATCTCGTCCTCTGCCCTCTCTTTGTATAATTCAAAATCACGGGTATAGACAAATCTACCCCGTGTTGAATTATATTCCTCTAGTCTGAGAGGGGTAATATACGGGCTATATGACTGGTGCTCCACAGGTTCAATGGGGTTACGTGGTTTACCCATAGCCTCCATGACTAATACTGAGAGGAGATAGTTGATGACAAATGGTGTTTCCTGAGAAATTATCTCCTATAGCCTTATCCTCTGGTGTGAATAAGCCTTATCCTCTGGTGTGAATAAGCCTAACTCTCTTTGCTCTATACATACATCTAGATCTGAGCCCTCCCTTTTAATTAGTTTGTTCCTTAGCTATACACCCCACCCCTCTCAGTGATTATTCATGGTAGTGTCTACAATACATTTACACTGATACATTTCAACTAGGCTATTAACTTATGTTGTCGTCAGCAGTTTCAAACCAGTATCTAAAAAATAATGCATGTTTCTACATGTACATGTATCAATTTTTGTTAATTATTAGCCATACGATTTTGAATAATATTGATCAATATACTTTATAATTTAAGCTTGGAGAGTCCACGGCATAGGCTATATAGAGTAGATGCATAGATGTAGTTAATATCCTTATTGCCGGTATATTGCGCCATTCACGCACCATGGAGGATTCTACTTCTTCATTGGGAGAATCAAAGTCGAATGAAGGGACCTCTCATGGTGGATGGACCCGCAATGGACCATGTATACACCCCCCGTGGTGGCATAACATCAGTACTGCAGATACGGACAGCGATGAATATGATGATGTCCGGGCATTTTGCGACTATGATCCGGAGAACGATGAACATTTTGAGAGGGCATTTTGGGGCTATGGTGCGGGGGACACAGAGTATTTTGAGAGGGTAGACCTATCACCCCCAAATTCAACTGCTCCCCATGACCCTCCAGCCTCCGACACACCATTGCTTTCGCCGCCATACCCCCTGAATTGGCCACTGACTTTGGATGAGTTTGCTGGGACAAACCCCACAAATCTTACAGATATTCTGAAAATACATGTTGGTCAACTACTCGCAAACGCTATAACCAAACAGATGAAGGATGATTGCAACGGCTGCCGCATAGACCATTCTAGTCAAACCGAGCACACATGTTTGAATATTACGCCCCGATATTACTTCTACAATCATTTTAAAGATTTAATGAACAAGTTGTGGACTGATTATTTTATACCGGGGGTTATTAAGGTATTGAGAACTAGCGGTATTGAGGTAGGACCACTGCCAATGTCAAGAATCCATAGGCTATGTACATCTTATTTGCATTACTGGAAGGATTTACCCTGATATGATCCAAAAAATAATAATCAAGGACATAACTATTGCCACTATGATTGATCTGATTGCATCGTTGTATATATATATATATATATACATTATAAATAGTTGATGACTGAGTATATTTGATGTCCTGGTGAATTCATTGTCTTGTACATTTTGCTCCATGTTGTGCTACAGTGTATGTTCATCTGCATAATTGTCTATTTTCTGATCAAAATAAAACCTGATAAACATAAGATACAGACTTTTGGTATGATATTTGGTGCTGACCATGATCTAAAGACCTCGTATAGTATAGACTTACACAATTTTCTAAACTATACGATCTGAACTCTTGGAAAAACATCGGTACATCAGTATTACATGCTTTAGTATACACCATGTAGATAACCTGTTACATTTACACACTGCACCATCAGACATGGTGATGTTAAGGTGCTTGTATTAAAAACATGCATGACCCATTCTAACTATCCAGTATTTGAAACATTCAACCATATTTGAAACATTCAACCATATTTTATTATTATGCATGTAGTTTAGACTCTTCCTATGTGTCGTGAAAAAATGTCTATGCCAAATCACAGAGTTTAGATAATTTAACTAGTATACATAATATTTACTAGTATGATGGCTGTTATTGCCTCGTAGTTATTGTCAACACAAAACAATGTGTTTTGTGTACAGACCCCGTCTACAGATTCGGGTTGAATTCCCTGGAAATCCATGGATGCCTATACCACCATGTAGTATAGACTATAGTCTATCTAACTTTAAATGTCAATAATACGTAATAGTAGCTATTGTAAAATGCCGTCAATCTACTCTAGTCATCGATCCCTATAATTGTAGGTGAACAACATAGTGTGTTCATCTAAAAATACATAGTCCACTCAACTCATTTCAAATTTAGTTACGCCAATATGATATACATGATTACTTTAAACATGTACCCTACTAGCATGAACTAACCGTACATTACTCAGTATTAACCCCCAACCTCACAGCTCAAACGGCCACAGACATGCCCGCGGCATGCCTGAACCATGCACCATGCAAACGCCACAAAATACACCCCCATGTACCAAAGATAATCCAAGTCATACATTAAAATAAACCATTAAGCCAACCTGAACCATGCAAATGCCACAAAACATACAATCACTTACCAAAATAATACAACTCATACCTTAAACAAATCATTAAGACATCATGAACCATGTAAAAATTCCCCAACCACATACCCACATACCAAAAATACATCACCACGTACCAAAAATAACCCATGTCATGCATTAAAACAAAACATTAAGACACCCTGACCCATGCAAATGTCACAAAATACACCACCATCTACCAAAAAAAAATAACCCAAGTCATACATTAAACCAAAACATTAAGACATCATGAACCGTGCAAATGTCACAAAACACCACACCACATACCAAGAATAACCCAAGTTATACATTAAAACAAAACCTTAAAACAAACTGAACCGTGCAAATGTCCCAAAATACACCATCACGTACCAAAATAACCCCAGTCATACATTAAACCAAAACATTAAGACATCATGAACCGTGCAAATGTCACAAAATACATCACCACTCACCAAAAATACCCCAAGTCATACATTAAAACAAAACCTTAAGACACCGTGAACCATGCAAATGTCACAAAATACGCCACCACGTACCAAAATAATCCAAGTCATACATTAAAACAAAACCTTAACCCAACCTGAACCGTGCAAATGTCACAAAACACCACATCACATACCAAAATAATACAACTCATGCATTAAAACAAAACCTTAAGACACCCTGAACCATGCATAACTCACAAAACACCACATCACATACCAAAAAATAACCCAAGTCATACATTAAAATAAAACATTAAGACACCCTGAAACATGCAAATGTCACAAAACACCACATCACATACCAAAAATAACCCAAGTCACACATTAAACCAAAACATTAAGACATCATGAACCGTGCAACTGTCACAAAACACCACACCACATACCAAAAATAACCCAAGTCATACATTAAATCAAAACCTTAAGACATCATGAACCGTGCAAATGTCACAAAACACCACCACTTACCAAAAATACCCCAAGTCATACATTAAAACAAAACCTTAAGACACCATGAACCATGCAAATGTCACAAAACACCACATCACGTACCAAAAATAACCCATGTCATGCAATAAAACAAAACATTAAGACACCCTGAACCATGCAAATGTCACAAAACACCACAACACATACCAAGAATAACCCAAGTCATACGTTAAAACAAAACATTAAGACACCATGAACCATGCAAATGTCACAAAACATCACATCACATACCAAAATAACCCCTGTCATACATTAAATCAAAACCTTAAGACAACCTGAACCATGCAAATGTCACAAAACACCACACCCCATACCAAAAATAACCCATGTCATACATTAAACCAAAACCTTAACCCAACCTGAACCGTGCAAATGTCACAAAACACCACATCACATACCAAAATAATACAACTCATGCATTAAAACAAAACCTTAAGACACCCTGAACCATGCATAACTCACAAAACACCACATCACATACCAAAATAACCCAGTCATACATTAAACAAAACCTTAAGACACCGTGAACCATGCATAACTCACAAAACACCACATCACATACCAAAAAATAACCCAAGTCATACATTAAAATAAAACATTAAGACAACCTGAAACATGCAAATGTCACAAAACACCACATCACATACCAAAAATAACCCAAGTCATACATTAAACCAAAACATTAAGACATCATGAACCGTGCAAATGTCACAAAACACCACACCACATACCAAAAATAACTCAAGTCATACATTAAACCAAAACATTACGACATCATGAACCATGCAAATGTCACAAAACACCACACCACATACCAAAAATAACCCAAGTCATACATTAAACCAAAACCTTAAGACACCATGACCCGTGCAAATGTCACAAAACACCACATCACGTACCAAAAATACCCCAAGTCATACATTAAAACAAAACCTTAAGACACCGTGAACCATGCAATTGTCACAAAATACGCCACCACGTACCAAAATAACCCAAGTCATACATTAAACCAAAACATTAAGACAACCTAAACCATGCAAAACTTTACCAAACAGTAAAAAACAAACGGTTACAACAACATCAACAACACTTAACACAAATATTTTCACCCCACAGATGCAGTAGATTGAAAAGTTGCTTCCTACCTTTGAGTTAGTGTTGCTGAAAAACACCCAGATCCAAATGTATATTCCATATTTCCATATGTAGTAACTAAGTGTGGACTGTCAACACGGAGGCACACATTGACAGTTGTGATCATGCGCAGATTGCATCACCTCTGCTCCACCATACTGGGTACAAAACGGCCATTAGGGGGAGCCATAGTACAGTGAAATACAATGGGGACTGGGGAATAGGTATTGATTCACTGACTGAATACTTTATTGGCAGAAGTGTAATCAGTATAGGATACAGTCAATCACATATCCAAAGGGATCACTGATAAAAGTCCTTGCTGTCTTGTTTCCATTCGGTCCAGGGTAATCAATTCATAATCATGGCATATATTATGATATATATATATATATATATATGTGTAGGCATGCATGTTGGGGAACAAAGAAGGGCTTATAACGATGTGGAGGTAGTCACTAGACATAGGTCAGGGGGGGGGGTAATCTTTTTATTTTATTTTTATAAATATAAATACCTTGGAATACCAAGGTATAGATTATCAATATCGGCATCGTACCGTACTGTAAAATCTCATACCGTGGCATGCCTAGTTTGTACCGTCTACCAGAGGGAAGTAGCTGGAAGTCGGTGCACGGTGGATGAGACGGGGTCGTTTGCAAACATAATCAATATCGCAGGCACGCACACACACACACACACACACACACACACACACACACACACACACACACACACACACACACACACACACACACACACACACACACACACACACACACAGCTTAACTCCCAACAATAGATCTGTAAGACCTCATTAGTCTCTGGAGCTGGACGTGAGTTGGGGGTCGGGGGGCCATGCTGTCCCATTATGCCAATCCCACACCCTGCTCAGAAGAAGGGGGGGAGGGTGCAATATGCCCACACACACATACTATGTTTGGTGTTGACACACATACAGAATCATTACCACCATATGGCTATGTCTTGTAGATAATCAATATGCTGACTCAAACTGACAAACTGGCAAAGTCCACCCAAACAGGATCAATCTGATGAGATCCTCACACAAAAGCAGAACTACAATCATGATGACACTAACTGCCAAACTGGCAAAGTGCCATTAGCAAAATCAATATAATGACGTCATCGGAAAAAAGGGTTAGGCCACGCCCCCTCGTCCCTAGGGAGTGCCCTGAGAATGCCGAAATTGGACATCGAGGTCCCTGGGGAGTGTCTTAGATTAATTAAAAATGGGTGGTTAGGATCCCCCCTAAATAAAAAGGGTGGGAGGGAATATGGTCCCTAGGGAGCAATAGTACCCTATAACACTACTCTAGCGACCCCACTACCTATAGGGGACACGGGGAGAACATGTGAAGGTACCTACCCTAGGGGACACGGGGAGAACATGTGAATGTACCTACCCTAGGGGACACGGGGAGAACATGTGAAGGTACCTGCTACCCTAGGAGACACAGGGAGAACATGTGAAGGTACCTGCTACCCTAGGAGACACGGGGAGAACATGTGAGGGTACCTACCCTAGCTAGGGGACAGGGGAGAACATGTGAGGGTACCTACCCTAGGGTACACGGGGAGAACATGTGAAGGTACCTACCCTAGGGGACAGGGGAGAACATGTGAAGGTACCTATAGGAGACAGGGGAGAACATCTGAGGGTACCTATACCCTATAGGGGACACGGGGAGAACATGCAAACTCCACACAGAAAGGCCCTTTCGCCGGCCCTTTCGCCAACCCCGCCTCGGGTATGGGCACTGATGACGTGGAGGAGGGAACACGCCCCCAGCGCCCACAGCATCCCCATATATATATATATATATATTATTTTTTCTTAATAGCAAAAATATGCTGTCGGGCAGAAACCAGGCAGTACTTTATTGGCAGTTCACACTGAAATGTGTCTTGCGACCCAGCAGCCAAGTATGCAGAACACATATACACACATTTGACATAACACAAAGAACAAGATAATATTACATACATAATGACATGAAGACAAGAGCAATGTCCACCGCCCAGCTGACCCCATGGCTATACTGCAACTCCTGATTAAGCCTCAAAGTCGACTAGTGGACAAAGGACCTCTTTAGTCTGACCTTTAATTGTATGCTGGTACACCATATCCTTCCTGAAGGTAGCAACCTCTCCATACAACACATTTAGTTAGTATTAGGGGTTATATTCCTTGTTGTCGATATATTTAGACTTAGTTTTAGTCACGAGTAGTAGTAGTAGTAGTTTACAGTACATACAGCAGAACATGAACAATGATAAGCTCTTTATCTTCCAGTGCAAAGTTTAAAGAGGGCTGAGGTTTTGCCGTACAGTATATCACTAAAGGTTATTACCAGAACCACACACACACGCACGCACGCAAACACACATGCACACTCAAACACGCGAGCACAGACGTCGCACACACAAAACTGAGAGATCAGTCAGTGTCACTATGGCAACCCGACCACAGCACTAGTCGGTGTTGTGTCTATGTGGCGCTGTATCCATCTGACTTCATGTATGAGTTCACATTAACACACAGAGTACATCTAGTCTAGTGTGTGCGTGTGCGTGTGCGTGTGCGTGTGTGTGTGTGTGTGTGTGTGTGTGTGTGTGTGTGTGTGTGTGTGTGTGTGTGCTCGTGCACGTGTGCGTGTGAGAAATTGTGCTGAAAGCTGACTATTAAACATTAGAAACATCAGAAATTGTGCTGAAAGCTGACTATTAAGCATTAGATCCTAGTGTGCGCGTGCGTGCATGCAGGACACCGCAGAAGAAAACACTTGAGCTGGTATGTCGGCACCCGGACCAGAAATAGCATTGATGAACAGCTATACTCACCACTGAGTCCAACTCACACTGCACTGACTCACTGTCTCCCCTCTGGACTCAGCACATCACATCCCTGATCGCAGCGTCACTACAAATACTGAGACAACCCACCATTCTACAAATGTCTTCTAAATCAGGACAGTTTTCTGAAAAAACCCATATGTTTCTGTCTCAGTCGTTCTCAAACATTTTCATGTCAAGGACCCCCAAGATTATATGAAATTCGCCGCCGACCCCCATCTGGAAATATGTTGTTTCAGAGACACCCCCCCCCCCCAGAAGCAAAGATTTTAGTTAAAAACATTCGCTCTGAAAGAATATATATTCAAAGATTTGTGCCACATTTTCACGATTTAAAAAAATCGTCCTACATCTGCTATTTTTCAATATAGCTAAAGCATAACATAATGCTAAAAACACCAAAACGGGTTCCTGTCCAGAATGGGTAGTTGAGCGTTGTGAGTGGATGGTGGCTCGCCTTAAAACATGTTGGATGCTTTTCTTTCTCAATAGCCGTTAGCTTCTGTTTTAGGCCGCGCCTTTGCAGGCTTTTTTTCTCAGAAACTATAATGCACTGTCCGTGGTGTTTGGCGATGTTCTGAGGTCTTTTCGGATTATCGGATGAGCGCAATGGGAACATTGGCGGTTTCTAGAGCAAGGATTGGCCTTATTTTAGCTCGGTAGCATTAACGTATCGCATATACTGTATCATTCAAGATGGAAGCCAAAACCGGACGAGAGTCATAGGGGAATAGCCGGAAAACACCTGGCACCCAAGCACCAACACTTTTGTCCACCATATGGCACTCATGTTAATGGCATTAGGAATGAAGGAAATTATAAAGATGTTACGGTTTAACTGTTGGTACTTTGTACCGTCTACCAGAGGGAAGTAGTTCGAACTCCTTGCCGAGTGGATGAGAGGGGTCGTTTGCTATCTTGACACCTTTTTTTCCCGAAGCACTTCCTTGTAGATACAACTTAATTGTTTCTGTCTCTTCCCAATGATGTTTGAGGCTAGGTTCACTATTCACTGCAGCTTGCTTCTTCCTTTTACATTAAGATTGCCATACCACATTGTCAAAAGTCAAGATTCCAGGTTCTCATAGATTGTTTCCATTAGATGCTTGCTCACGCTGCAGGGTGGAGGCGTTGGTTACAAGTTTTCTTTTTTTTTAAACTATTTTGCAAAACATTTTTGAATAGTTAAAATGGCCAGTCTACAAGCTCACAACGTGTTTTTCAAAATATAAAAAGAAGTTTAGGGATAATATAGTTATTAGATCGAAAAGACTTGACAGGATGTTGTGGATGACGTTGTGGATGACGTTTCCAGTTTATATAAGGAAAAGAAGCGTTACAAGAAAAGGCAATATATGAACGTATCACTGCATAAGAGGTTTCTCTCGGCTATAGTCAGCTGCTTAGCTCGTATCTCGTCTATAAACAAACTGAACAAAAGAGTGGCTCCTTCACCGGATATCCGGTGCGAGCATTAAAGGCATTATGGGAAATGCAGTTCCAGCAAAACCCCATAAATGAATATAGCAACAGAAACAGCTATTCTAAATGAATTAAATTATTTTTAACTGTCTTTTACGTCTTTGTAAACTGAATAATACCACTAAGAAATAAACAGCTTTATAAACATAATGAAATTAAATGTGAAATATGAATAACTATATTCCAAATAGTTATAACAAGGGATAAGGGTTTTAGCGGTGACGAAAATGGAGCCCTTAGTGAGGAGCAATTATATGAAGATATATTATTGTTGAAAACATGGTGAAGTGGTCCTTTAAGGTTTCAAATAACTGTGAGTAAAAGTATTTGGATCCAAGATGTACAGTATGGAGTAGACATATAAAAGTATTGGAAGTTGGACATACAATAAGTAGTCCAAATACCTCAACATTGTACTTAAGTACAGTATACTTATGAGTAAATGTATGTACGCCTTGTACGGTACTTCAGTTACTTTCCACCAGTGTTGTTTTCGTCGACAAAAACAATGACGAAAAATGTTCATCGACTACCTTTTTTCACTTACGAAAACAAAATAGAAACAAAATAAAAACTAACCTATGATGACTAAAACTGAGACTAAATATATCGACAATTTCGTCAAGAAATAAAAACTACACTAAAATGTTATAGGAAGGGACTAGTGGACAAGTGATCCAGTATAAGTCATTTTACACATGGTTGCATGCTGAAAAGCAGATCTACAAGCTCACTTGTGAGCTTGCAGATCTGCTATTTTCATCAAGTGTAAAATCAGTGATTACGACGGCATCAAGGCCCGCCAAAATAAATTTTAGTCGACTAAATCAACCGTGGATTTAGTCGACTAAAATCGTATGACATTTAGTCGACTAAAACTAGACTAACACATTCCAGGTGACTAAAATGTGACTAAAACTAAATGATAACTATTCCAAAGACTTATATGACTAAAACTAAAATCAAAGTTTTGCTGCCAAAAACAACACTGCTTTCCACCAGTGCAACTCAATCTCCTGGTCGTTGCGTCAACAGGAAGCCAGGGTGCTTAACGTGTTGCTCGTCTATTTTCAGGCTGAAGCGCTGCAACCTGAGCTGGCCGGCAACTGCCGTGAGCCTCTACCGGTAACTGGACTGAACACACACCACCACGGGTATGGGAATATCTGTGTGTGTGTGTGTGTGTGTGTGTGTGTGTGTGTGTGTGTGTAACCTAACTATAGATATCTGTGTGCGTGAGTATAAGCAGACGCGTGTGCTCGCGCACGTGCGCCTGTGCATGATGTGTGTGTGTGTGTGTGTGTGCGCGTACGGAGGCAGGAAGCGGGCGTGGACGTTCGTAGCTGTCTGATATGTGGGGAATCTGTCGCCTCCCCCTCCCCCTCCCCCTCCATCTCCCCCACCTCCCTCCTCCTCCTCCTCCCCCCCCCTCCTCCTCCTCCTCCTCCTCCTCCTCCTCCTCCTCCCCCACCTCCTCCTCCCCCACCACCTCCTCCCCCACCTCCCTCCTCCTCCCCCACCTCCCTCCTCCTCCTCCTCCCCCACCACCTCCGCCCCCACCTCCTCCCTCCTCCCCCCCCTCCTCCTCCTCCCCCACCACCTCCTCCTCCTCCCCCACCACCTCCTCCCCCACCTCCTCCTCCCCCACCTCCCTCCTCCTCCTCCTCCTCCCCCCCTCCTCCTCCTCCCCCACCTCCCTCCTCCTCCCCCACCTCCTCCTCCCCCCTCCTCCTCCTCCTCCTCCCCCACCACCTCCTCCCCCACCTCCTCCTCCCCCACCTCCTCCCTCCTCCTCCTCCTCCTCCCCCTCCTCCTCCTCCTCCTCTCCCACCACCTCCTCCCCCACCTCCTCCTCCTCCTCCCCCACCACCCCATCCCCCACCTCCTCCTCCCCCACCTCCCTCCTCCTCCTCCTCCCCACCACCTCCTCCCCCACCTCCTCCTCCTCCCCCCTCCTCCTCCTCCCCCACCTCCTTCTCCCCCACCTCCCTCCTCCTCCTCCTCCCCCCCTCCCCCTCCTCCTCCTCCCCTCCTCCTCCTCCTCCTCCCCCACCTCCCTCCTCCTCCTCCTCCTCCTCCTCCTCCTCCTCCTCCTCCCCCACCTCCTCCTCCTCCTCCCCCAACTCCTCCTCCTCCTCCCCCCCCACCTCCCTCCTCCTCCTCCTCCTCCCCCACCACCTCCTCCCCCACCTCCTCCTCCCCCACCTCCCCCTCCACCAATTCTTGGTGGTCAAATGCGGAAGTGCAACCGAGCGCTCAATGTTAAAGCCCAGCTGCACGGTCATGAATCCACGGGTCCGCCTGTAGTCCCTCCTCTTACCAGTAGGGCCCAGTGCTTCAACGCTGGAGAGCCTCACTGGGGCCTTGGCTGCATCGCACCGGGCCAACGACAGGAGACCACTTTCCCACAGTCGGGCAGACAATACTTCAATACTTCCTAAAGTATAGAATTCTCTCTTATAATGATGTGGTCCCAGCACACTGTGTGTCACTGTCAATGTCACTGTGTTGCTCTCTCCTTGTTAGCTGCGTGCGCGTGTGCGTGCGCGTGAGTGCGTGTGTGTGCGTGCGTGCAGACAGGGGGTGGCAGATTTGACTTGACCCCGTCACATTCTGCCACCACCAGAGCTATTAATACAGAATCATTATCGCAGCCCTGAGAGAGAGAGAGAGAGAGAGAGAGAGAGAGAGAGAGTGTACAGAGGACAGAAGAGAGAGAGAGGGGTGAGGGGTGAATAGATCGAATAGATAGAAAGACAGAGAGAGAGATAGAGAGAGAGAGGTCGGCTCCATATATGTAGATCTAAGAATGGCAGCAGGGGCAGTGTCTTGAGTGTACAGGGTTTGATGAGGTCTGGCCATATATGGAGCGTGTCTTGAGTGTACTGGGTTTGATGAGGTCAGATCAACATAATTGGAATGTCAGAACAGGTCAGCTCCATATATGGAGATCTAAGGGTGGTCAGTGTCTTGCCGTGTACAGGGTTTGATGAGGGCCCAGGTAGGGCCGGGCCATATTTTTCGGGCCTATTGAGAACTCTAGTTTGCCCCGGCTGCCGGGCGCGGATGCACTAATAACTTTGGAGCAGGCCCGTCTAGAGTTTGAATGGACGGGTATCAGTCAAAAGGGAGACATCGAAGAGGAAGGATGGATGGGGATCAAGGATCAACATCGACGGAGGAATTTGACTGACAGGTTTTGCAGGTTTTCAGAGTATACACTGTATGGTCGCAATAACGCTCATGTGCATATATGGGACATATAGAGTATGTGTGCGTGTCCATGTGTGCGTGCGAGGGCGAGTGCATGTGTGCGTGCATGTGTGTGACTGTGTGTACATGTCTGTATCATTAGCTGCTGTGCTGTGAAGCCCAGATCCATGCTCTACATCTACAATAACAAGCACCTATAGTAGTCTGGGAGGCAGCCGCAAAACGACCAGGGGATTGGCTCATTAGCAGCTCTGACACACACGCACACACGCACGCAGACACACACACACACACACACGTGTCCTCCTGTATCTGCTATACAGGAAATGACTTGTTGACATATCCTGATCCTGTGCGATGCTTCTCGGTCTGCATGGATAATGGATTCTAGAGAGAGAGAGAGAGAGAGGATGACAGGACAGGAAGACAAACTGACATATATGGGGGGGGGGGGGAGATGGGCTGAATTAGCCACAGAGACAATTAGTGAGTGTGTGAATGAAACAAGAACACCCTGTGAGAGCAGCACATAATGGGATTATACCGACAGAACATTCGTGATTATTCCGAAACCCACCAGAGAGCTTTACTATATGCCCGCACACAAAATCCAAATATATGTAGCACTTGGTAATGAGACACTTGACATGCAGTCTGCACAATGTTTGCTTCATTTCACTGGCAGTTGGAAGACAACGTGCAGCAGTGACAATTTCACACACGTTTTGAGCAGCAGCAGTACTGTAGACTGTAGTATATTTAGTACTTGAGAATTTCCATTTTTCAACGTGTATACTTCAAATCCTCTTACATGTCAGAAGCAAATAATGCATTGTCTGACTATACTTAACTCAACACCACAATTCAATTAAAACCTTTTCTACATTGTGGTATTGCCACTTTTACTTGAACCCATTTAGACCATGCAGAGGCCAAAAAGCCTCTCTGAAAAACCTTGAACTATGTCAGTGGTGCTAAACCCTTATCATGTCAAGGACCCCCAGAATTAAAATATGTTGTTCTTGCAGGGAACCCCCAGATGCAAAGATTTGAGTTTAAAACGTTCGCTCTGAAATAATATATTCAAAGATTTGCACCACATTTTCACGATTTTTCAAAAATAGCAGATCTACAAGCTCGTAGCGCTATGAGCTTGTAGATCTGCTATTTTTCAATAGCTAAAGTATAACAATGCTTAAAACACCAAAAGGGGTTCCAGTCCTGAATGGGTTAAGGAGCGCTTCAAGGATTTTCAACCTTATCTTACAATTTACCATTTAAGCATTTAGCAGTAGCCTATATGCTCTTATTCCAGAACGATTTACAAGTTACAGGATACATCAAATGCTTAGAAATAGTCATCATAAGTAAACTATGAATAATATGTACATAAATATAAACTATAAAAGGATGCCAGGTCAAAAATTACCATTTGTTGTTCTTCAACCACAGCATCCATATTGTGGGGAAAACCTGCATTGTGGACCTGCAGATGGGCTATTTTCGGAAAAGATATTTAACTCTATCTCTACCGCTAGCGGTTAGCATAAACCCCAGTTCCCAGTGCCAGCATACGCGTTCACTTTAAAAGACAGAGTTTGCCCCCTCGCCATGCTGTGGGGCAAACTGAACCATAGCTGAACGGTGTGAATGACAATTCACACGCTTTGCGTTTGTAAAAATACTCATTTGCCGACTAAAGATTGTACGCAAACCTAATGGAAAGACGATCGAGGCTTGCGCTTGTACAAGTACAAGCTATTAGTAGAGCTTTATCTCCGCTAAATCGGGGATATTATGAACACACGTCACTCACACACATAATGGAAAGATGATTTTGACAGCTACTGCCCCACTTTCAAGGCTACAACTGATGCGCAGCGCAGTAGCCGTATACCTTATTGAAGGAACAAACTGTTATAGGCCTAATTGCTTAGCGAAAACATCTGCAGAAATCTTTCATGCCCTCACATCTGCTGGTGGGTGCTCAAACTGCTGATTCACATCTACAGACTAGTGCAAAACTAGCTGGTGCAAAACAGAAAAGCGTCAATACTTTTACTAGTTGAGTGCCATCTTGATTGCCCATTTGTATTATGATAACACATGGTAGGCTATGATTCAAGTACACTTATTAACAATATATTAAGCCTACCTCTGTAGATCCGGTGCCTTTTTGTTATCATGATCTCAACGTTAACACTGTTCATTGAAAATAGCTGATCTGCAGCTCACCAGTATAGCCTGACACTCAGGTCACATTCACACAAGAGAGCTTTGCTGCGATTAAAACGAATCCTGCTGCGCATTTTCAGAAAGTGCACTTCGTTTGGCAGGTGTGAATTTGAATCCTAATGCGTATCAAAGAACCGCATTTTACTCCGAGCAAAAACGGGGGTTTCGCTTCGCTTCCAATCGCACTTGATTACGATTCGGTGCAGGTGTGAATGCAATCCGCAGTAAATAAAGGAAATGAAGCAAACAATGTGGCGGGTGAGGAGCTGAACACAGTTGGAGACGGAGAAGGCATATTTTACGCAGCGCAAAGATGTCCCGTTACCGTGGATAGACGTGGTCGAATGAGGAGACTGAAGCCCTGATCGAAATGAGGACGAGTACATTAATCAATTGCTTAAGAAAACACATAAAAACACTGCAGGTATTATAGCTTACAGAATATTCTGTCTGTCTGTCTGTGCGTGCCGTAAACATGGAGTGCTGTCACTGTGTGGGGACTGGTGAGTAGGGACTTCCATCTCGATAACATTTTGCGCTGCTGTCTGTTATATCAGTGCACTCAGCGCTGTGCCTCCATGCCCAAAAGAACAGTACGTGGCTGCATGCGTATAGTGAGAGAGCGAGAGAGCGAGAGAGAGAGAGAGAGAGAGAGAGGGAGGTGGGGTCCAGTCCCAGACGGCACGACACATGCACGTTATGACAACTTATGAGTGTGAAGGCAAACCGCAGCAAATTAAATATGCAAGAACCTCAATTTCCCCTCCCATACGTATCGAGTCTACCGAAGTATTAGGTGAGAATGTGACCTCAGTCTCGGAAATGTGTCTCGGCTATTTTCTGGGTATACATTTAAAAGAATGAATACATTAATCAAGTACACTTTAACAAGATACAATAATGCAATGTAGATCGGGTGGTTTTTAACTGTTAAATCTCTTCATTGAAAATAGCTGATCTGCAAGCTCACTACTATAGGTTGTAGATGGATTACAATTATACTAATAGTGAATATATAAATAGAATCATGACATGACTAGCTAGACTCCCAATTAAAATAGAGACCTCATAGATTATATAAATGTGTATGTGGCTTAATTAAACGACTGGCTGTTATGCATCCACCGTTCTGTGCGCCGTCAGCCGTGCATTAGCTTGATATACTTGATTGTTTGATAGGAAGTCCAGACAATAAAATCCTTCCTTCTAAAGTCCTTCTGTTATGGCATGCACAAGTATGAACCGAGCATATCTGCACCATTAAAGTAGTGTAATAGCATGGAAAAGCCACTGTTAACATTTACAAGCTCGTCATGTCACTCTAGCAAAGTGATTGATCTGGGTCTCTCCTATACATGAGATTCCTGGCCACGCCCCCTACTTCCGCTCTGGCGTCTTTTCTCGAAGCGTGATTGTCAGAGTGTTCCTGTTGCCTTCATAGTGATTCTCATTCTATGGATTCTCGTACTTTATAACTAACTGATCAATAATGCAACAACCCGTTTGAGCACAGGTAGAGAGCATAATGTGTTTGGGGATGTTGAAAGTAATGTTATTTCATCAGCTTGACACCCACGCCAGACCAGCTGCCATACAGTGTTTGAGGTTTGAGGCTAAGCTAGGCTAACAACACACAACTACACTACACTGCTCTCACCAGGAGTACCGCGAGGACCTGTGCATTGCACCAGACTCCCAGCACCAGACACTTCATTCAGGAGTGGTGGATTCTTGAGCCGCAATGGTTCTGCAGGCTCCACCGCTGGGCAACGGTAGTACTGCAGGCTCCACTTGCGGCTCGAATGGCCCTCCTAAAGGCCTCATCGAAAACATACATTAACCACCAACATTATATACATTTCGGCCATTTGAAAATAGCAGATCTACAAGAACACAATGTGTCACGATGCGACCCATTGTGAGCTTGTAGATCGGCTATTCATTATTATTTATTTTGTACACATTTTGAACTTGTGAAATGGGACATTCTGCAATATGAGTATACTTCTACTTTTAGTATTTTGATGCAGACACCTTTGTACTTTTACTTGAGTAGCCTACATTTTGAATGGGACTTCTACTTGTAACAGAGTACACCTACATTGCAGTATTGATACTTTTACTTACCGGGAAAAACGGGTATTATACAACTATTGCATAACAAATCATAATGGAATACGTGGCTGTTAAACCTCGATCTGTGTTGTAAAGTGTAAAAATGTGCCTATAGTGCGGGCTGTAGAAGTAAAAAAGAAAAGCCAAATAAATATGTCGTGTAACACATTTCAATAAGTCTGTTAGAATAACAATCCGTTTGTCCTTCACACGCCACCCACTCTCTTACTCAGTAGAAGAAGCACATTGAGACTCAGCTGTTTACCAGAACACATTTGAAAAAAAGGAAGAGAGGCCACACAGCTCGTAGTCACGATGCAAGAAACTTAAATTGAACAGACGTTTCGGCAAAACAAAATGCCTTCTCCAGGCCTCTACCCTGAAGAAGGCATCTTGTTTGCCGAAACGTCGGTTCAATAAAAGTTTCTTGCATCGTGACCAGTGTTTTTGTTGACTAAAACTAAGACGAAAAATGTTCGTCGACTACCTTTTTTCACTGACGAAAACTGAATGGAAACTAAATGAAAACAAAGCTATTAATAAATAAATATTAATAATTTAAAATTAAGCTAAATGTATTGACAATTTGGTCAACAGATAGAAACTAGACTAAAATGTTAGGGACTATAGTGGACAAGAGATCCAGTACAAGTCATTTTACAATTGGTTGCATGCTGAAAATAGCCGATCTACAAGCTCACAACGCGTCGCAATGTGACACGTGAGCTTGTAGATCGGCTATTTTCAAGTGTAAAATGAGCCATTACGATGGCATCAAGGCCCGCCAAAATACATTTTAGTCGACTAAATTAACTGCATATTTAGTCGACTAAAATCTTATGACATTTAGTCTACTAAAAGTAGACTAACTCTAAAACATTCCAGGTGACTAAAATATGACTAAAACTAAATTAAGTTTAATTCCAAAGACTATGACTAAAACAGAAATTTGCTGCCAAAAACAGTGATCGTGACTGTCAGCTACACCTCCCCACTACTGGTGTGTAGTTTTTCCCCCCGTGGTCAGCAGCACCTCCCCATTACTGGTGTGTAGTTTTATCTCCTGTGGTCAGCAGCACCTCCCCACTACTGGTGTGTAGTTTTATCTCCTGTGGTCAGCAGCACCTCCCCACTACTGGTGTGTAGTTTTATCTCCTGTGGTCAGCAGCACCTCCCCATTACTGGTGTGTAGTTTTATCTCCTGTGGTCAGCAGCACCTCCCCACTACTGGTGTGTAGTTTTATCTCCTGTGGTCAGCAGCACCTCCCCACTACTGGTGTGTAGTTTTATCTCCTGTGGTCAGCAGCACCCCCCCATTACTGGTGTGTAGTTTTATCTCCTGTGGTCAGCAGCACCTCCCCACTACTGGTGTGTAGTTTTATCTCCACAGGGGTGTGTGTGTGTGTGTGTGTGTGTGTGTGTGTGTGTGTGTGTGTGTGTGTGTGTGTGTGTGTGTGACGCAACTTGGCCTGTTGTAGCGCCACCATGACACTGATTTGAAAACTGTCAAATGGCATTTCTTCCTCAGCCTAGTGGGAATATGCATACACAGTTTCACCACAATCGGACGCTGCGTTGAGGAGTTGTAGCCATTTGTACAAAACGGGTACAAAGCGGGCTACTCCTGAAAACTTTAGAAGCCAATCGTAGCCAATCAGGATGGATTATGAGAAATCAAACAAACCTGTCTTTATCACATGACATGTGGAGAGCATGTGTACCGATTTGCATGATATTTTGATCAAATCTGAAGGAGTAATATTACAAATTGTGTTTTACATTATGTCAAACTTCTGGTGGCGCTATAAAGAGCAGATGTAAAATAAATCCAGGCAAAGGTTTTTCTTTGTGCGTACAAAGTTTTACGCAGATCCGTGCAGTTAGAGAGACACACACACACACACACACACACACACACACACAAAATAACTAGAATATAGTTATAGTGCTCAGTGGCGTTGAGCCACTACTAAAAACCGGTATTTTGTCGACCGACCAGGGTCCCCCAAGGTTCTATTCTTGGTACCCCTCCTGTTTCCTACTCCACACCTTTGTAGTCGTAACTGGCAATTTCCCCGGCAGAATATTCTAGGGACGCCTGCGGGGTTAACAGTGGTTAATGAATGCATGTACAACGGACGGAGGATGGAGGCCAAGTCCGCGGTCAGAGTCCTTCATTAAGGGTTCTTCTCTCTCCGCTCACTTCAGTTCACTTCGGTTCACTTCCACTCCCGTCAATAATATACTGCTGGCCTGTAATTATGCAAGATTGTTACGCACGCAAATTGAGGTCAGATAAGGTTCTGGCTTGGGGCCAGGAGGATACTCATTCGTTAGACCTCACTGCTGTTACAGCAACATAGTCAGATATACGGCGTGTACACCCAGTGGTTCCCAAACTTTAGAATTTCAAGGAGCACATTTGTACACTCTCAGAGCCCTTTTCCACCGCTTGGTTCCCAATGGGAACCGGTTCAGTCCTTTGTGCTTCTTAGTCCATGAGCCGTGGAGCTCCAAAATTGGAACGTTAATGTATGAATATATTATTATTAGTATTATTATATATATTCTTTTAATAATTAGCAAATGAGGCATTATATAGGAAAATATGCCAAAAACTACTACTGTGGAAGGGTTATCATGTATTAATTTACTTATTATGGTTTTGCCCACTCAATTCATAATTAACGTTCCAATTTTGGCTCTGGCTCATGGACTAAGAACCACAAAGAACTGAACGGGTTGGGAACCAGCCGGTGGAAAAGGGGTCTCAGTGTTACAGAATGGTAACTTATGTCCATTTAGGTTATACTTAATTTGAACATAAGACATTACAAACAAAGATGCAACACAAACAATCACAAAACGATACCCTAGAGTATATATATTAATGGAGACGGCACCCGGAGGAAACCCTGAAGCGAAATTGACATAGTGGCCGAATTCGGTATTGCAGCTCGAGCCAGTGCTGGTCCGTTGACTATCATTGCGCAACGTTCATGTTATTGCAGGGGCAATGACACATGAACGCTTTGTTTCATACGTGAACGCGTGCAATGATAGTCAACGGTCCAGCGCGTTCACAATTTGGCCCAATCCATCCCAGAATGCATTCTGTTCCTACCCGGAAGGAGGAGTGAAATCGCCTCATGTGCTTTTGACTTAATGCAAGTGGATGGGAGGAGAAATCCGTTGCCGTCTCTTTTGAGTGGTGCAACCACTCCTACAACCAGCAATGTCCGTATGTGTGGTTAACCTATATGTGTATCTGAGCACCAGTATATGACTATTAGTACCAGTAGGGGTGCTGTGCCAGAAACAGAGAGATAGTGCTGTTCTGTTGCCTGCTAATGAGAGAGAGAGAGAGAGAGAGAGAGAGAGAGAGAGAGAGAGGAGGAGGAGGAGGGAGAGGGGAGTTGCAACACTCAGTTCACACGGGTGTGATTTTAATATACGATACACATGAGGGCTGATTACACATGGGACACAGCTGGGGAGGACAAGAACATAGAACCAAAAACAACTAGGCCTACAACATAACATAGAACACCTAGACAGACAAAGTCTGTGACTGTGACACAATTATTTAGCTGCATGGGGGCCGTCTTGGAACCCCCTCAAGAACCCCTGGGGGTCCCCGGACCACACTTTGAGAACCATTGCTGTGTAGTATAATAATTGGTATATGAAACACGTAAGGTATGAAACTTTTCTCATTAACCGCAGTGACGTCGCTCCCTGTTGGGTTGCACTGCAAAATGCTTTAGTCAAAGTGATTAATGGCCTCTTGCCCACCCTAAACAACGTACTCTCAAGTCTCAAAGACAATCTCACACACAAGACACGCGCACACACACACGCACACAAGACACACACACACGCATACAAGACACGCACGTACACACTCGCACACAAACACATTTGCACACAAACATTGCAGATACATGTGGCCACACACACACACACACACACACACACACACACACGCTAATCACTTTAGTTTCCGCCAGCAGTTCCGCTGAGCTCTGCAACACTTCAGCTTCCTTCCTGTTTCTGGTCACCATGGTGACGGTGAGTGGAGAAACATTCTCTCATTGGTCAACTGGATTATTGGGCCACGCATTATTTTTACCCTCACTTCCCTCTGCATGCCTCATGTCATATATAGTCTCTTGAATAGTTTTCATTTAGTTACAGTGATTTTAGTCACCTGGAATGTTTTTGTGTTAGTCTAGTTTTAGTCGACTAAATATACGATTTTAGTCGACTAAATATACGATTTTAGTCGACTAAATGTACAGTTGATTTAGTCGAACAAAATGTGTTTTGGTGGGCCTTGATGCCGTCGTAATATTTTCACCGTAGCTTAGTTTTTATTAGTTTGTCAGTGAAAAAAGGTAGTTGACGAACATTGCATCACTGCTTCACTTCCCTCTGCCTCCCCATGGTTTACACGTCAGAAAGCTCTCGTCTCCATATTTCATATAACTTTCTATGCTTTTTTATAAATACATATGTCATACAGTGTCACAAAAACTAGCAAAATAATTCCTGATCTACAAGCTTGCAGATCGGCTGTTGCGGAAAATAATATGTGCTAGTAGTGTAAGTACTTAAGTACAATTTTGAGGTATTTGTACTTTACTTGAGTATAGGCCTATCTCCAATTTCCACTACTTTTACATATTCTACTCCACTGCATCTCAAATACAAATATTGTACTTTTACTCCACTACATTTATTTAAAAACTGTAGTTACTTTTTAGATTTGGCCCAGGATTCATTAATAACATGCCAGGATATTGCCCTTGTCAACCCTTATTTTGAAGATCCAAAACACCGCGACCGGATGTTGTGTCAGCTTAATGGTGTGTGTGTGTTCGTTGTCGGATCGATTGTATATTGTTTCAGAAGCCGAGGAGAAGTATAGGCCGGCGCCATTACTGCGACCGCCAGGCTCCGTGCAGCGTTGTTTTGACCAGAAATGCCGCCTGGGAGGGGGATTTGGAGTCTAAAGCGACTGAAAGCATGTGTGCGCGTTTGCGTGCAAAACCAAGATGGCGCAGTCCAGTGTCTAAGCTAACAACAGATAGCCATCCAAAGCTAATGTGAGTAGCCTTGCCACTAGATCGGATCAAACACGTTTATACAACTGAATATACGAATATACGCCAAAAAACGTAGCAAATAGTCTACGTTTTTTGGTGGGCAAACGGTTAATCAAATGAGTGAAGACAGTGTGCGGGATCTCCTTTTGTCTCATTAATCGCATGTTGCCTGTAGATGTGCAGAAGGACTTTTTTTTCGTATAGGCTTAAAGGGATATTTTACTTTCAAAAACACTTTTGGTCATTTCATCGTCTACTCAGTCTTATGTGAACACCCCAGACAGTTTTGAAGTTGCTTCAGTCAGTATTTACTATTTAGATATGTGATATTCATTTGAGCTGCCCCGCCCCCTTCCTATACAAACCCATTATAACTTAAAACTCAATTTTAACCATGATAGATTAATCGAAAACACCTACCTATTTTCTGTTGACTGATAATGTACTTCTAATACGTCAGGGGGGCCGTGGTTTGTCATTTACTGTTTTCATGTATTTATAATTATTATTTTGGATTTTGTGAGGAGGAGCTGGGCAACTGGAGCTGCAGGGCAGCAGGAGGTTCTTTACCAAAATAGTTATTATAAATAAATTAAAACCGTAAATGCCAAACCACGGCACCCTCATGTATTAGAAGAACAATATCAGTCAACAGGAAATAGTGTAGGTGTTTTTGATTAATCTATCATGGTTAAAATGGAGTTTTAAGTTATAATGGGTTTGTATAGGAAAGGGGTGGGGCAGTTAAAATGAATATCAAATATATAATTAATAAATCAAGCAAATTAAGAACTTCCCCGGGTGTTGACATAAGCCTGAGTTTTTTTAAGTGAAATATCGCTTTAAATTTTGAATTCCGGATTGCAGTATTTTGCTAAATTTCCTTTTTTAATTTAAAAAACAGCTGATCTCAACAAGAGTAAAAAACAAAACAAAAAAACAGCGTTACACAATGCACAACGTGTGTTTCACAAGCGATTTACAAAACCCACATGGACAACATTAGGGATGCATGGGTTGATGTGTTAAAATCGGGGCAGCTGTGTTGGGACCAAAGTTAGTTAAAACTATTTTAATGACGTGTCCGTGTGCATGTGGAATATGTGCATGTGTATGAATGTGAGTGTAGGGTGTCCGATGTCACATTATGCGCATGAGCAGCTGTGTGTGCATACTAATGTTGCATGTTTGACTTTGATCTCCTGAGCTTTAAGCAAACACATTCAGTCTGTTCTTATCTGCTGCTCTTTGCCCCCCTGATGTGAACACAGCCAAGAGGGACACACTTATTAATCCTGCATGTTGTCATAGTGTCCAAAGTATTTCACACCGAGCGACACTTGTGTTTATCAGAAGGTCATGTTGGCTGGTGGTGTGCCGGCAATAACGCAAATGGATTTAACCCATGAAGAACTGCATTCTATACACAAATGCCTTCTACATCCTAGCAGTTTTCTGAAAACTATAGTGGTTCTTCTCACACGTTTCCAAAATCACGGCACTCCATCTTTAATAAAGAATATAACACTTTGACAAAACTTTGGCTGCAAGGTTGTCCACTCGGTAAAATGTGGACAGTAGCCTAGTATATGAGGCACTGATGATGATGATGATGATGCTGTCCCAGGATCCAGTGATTAGTGCCCAGTCCATATAGGCATCATTAATTTATTATAAACCAAACGTGTATACGGTCAATTCTCCCAGGGTTGGATTAGCAAACCATTAGCAGGTTGGCTCCATTAAAGTCCCAGACTCCCCCAGGAGCACCCAGCCTCTGCCTGCGGTCAGAACAGTGGTTCCCGCGTGACCCAAAAGAGAAATATGTCTCCCAGAGACCCAAACCATAGTGAACATTTTCACTACTACTTAAACATTTAGTTTTCTAATTGGTACCCTAGCCCGCCAAACGCGGCTTTCTCGTGTTCCAGGGTTTACATTCTTTAATCCATGTTTTGATCTGATGTATCGTTAGCCACTGCTCGCTAACACAACAACACCAAGTGGGACAGTGGCCGCGGCCATTTTGAAAATGCACGCGCATACACTTCCATTCTAAGCCCTGCATCTCAGAAACGACATTGAGGGGCCGTTTCTCTGGCCCAGACAAGCATTTTCAACGGTTTTGGGGGGGCTTATTTCTAGTGTACTTATACTTGCTTGTTAGTTTAATCCTATACTGTGCCTGCAAATAGACTAAACAGAACCATGGGGGAAAAGCAACCTATAAGGCCTCATACACACGGATCAAACGGATGTTCTGTGTTCTGTATGTGTTTGATGGCCGCCTCAATGCTTTTCCAATGGGAGTCACATGCATGGTTTTTTGGTTTGACCAAACATTTGTGTTTGATTGCTGATTGATTGCTTGCGATGAATATAAAGATGATGAAGATAAAGATGATGGTGGTCTCGTGATGATGATGTAACATGAAAACGTTTGAGCACCGTCCACTGTTCTATATGCATCAGTCTATTGGCCTTCTGCCAGCCTCCACACTTTCACTTTACACTATAGGAATGCAAGCCATGACAGGATGAAACACGAAAATGTGTGTGTCTGTATGCGTCTGTATCTCTCTCTCTCTCTCTCTCTCTCTCTCTCTCTCTCTCTCTCTCTCTCCAGCCAGTCCCTCCTCTCTCCTCCAACCTCCCTCACCTAAACCCTTCGTATACCTCCCTCGTTCTTTTTCACCCCCCCCCCCTCACTTCTCTCTTGTTATTATCTTGGTGTTGAGTGCTGCCCGAGAGAGAGAGAGAGAGAGAGAGAGAGAGAGAGAGAGGGAGAGAGAGAGAGAGAGAGAGGGAGGGAGACAAAGAGAGGGAGAGCTCTGCGCTGGTTCTTTATATAACTGAGAGTGAGAGAGAGAGTGAGAGAGAGACAAGACAGAGAGAGAGAGTTGAAAGAGTACAGTACTCACAGTGGGAGGACAGAGCTTGCCTAAGTACTGCAGCAGAGCACCGCCAGTGACAGCCATACCAACCATTTACTGTAATTACAGTCCATTAAACTCCACTCCGCCACCTCTGTATATAAGGGACCTGAGCATGGCCTCTAGTGTGTGTTGTTTTCGTCGACTAATACTGTGACAGAAAATGTCCATAGACTACCTTTTTTTCACTGACGAAAACTACAAAAATACAAAATAAAAAAACTAAGTCATATGATCGATGACTAAAACTATATGACTAAATATACTAAAGTCATTTTACACTCGGTTGCATGCTGAAAATAGCCGATCTACAAGCGTAAAGTGTAAAAACAGTCGCCATCAACGCCCACCAAAATACATTTTAGTCGACCAAATCAACTGTAAATTTAGTCGACTAAAACTATACTAACAAATGTGACTAAAACTAAAATCAAAACGTGCTGCCAAAAACAACACTGCTGTCAGGACTGCTGCGTTCGTATATGTTTGATTTGATTTATTTGATATATTCATGATACAATTCATAAAAGAGCAGTACAGAATTATCAGGATTGCACAAACAGTCAGAGGACTTAATTCCATTGTGATCCAAATAAATAAATAGTTACAGCATATGATAAGAACAACATGTGTACTAACATTACAATACTAATGACATTTACAACAGGCCATCATAGATCAATAAACAAAAGACAATAAATGGATATAAATACAGCACTATACTAACTTGCCCATCAGCCACTTTTTCAACATATTTTAAAAAATGATCAAAGACTGGGCAAATTTAATTTCCCTTGGGATTTTGTACCAATCCTCCACCCCTGTATATTTAAATGAGCTTATACCTACCCTATGTCTCAGGTTTGGTGGTTTAAGATCTGCTACACTATCCCTTGTGTTCAACCTATGGAACTGGTTAACATACGGGAAGTAACCTTTAAAATATTTTGGGCATTTTGTATAGACCATAATGAGTCTCAGTTGTTGTATTCTGCCTTCCACTGGGAGCCAATTTAATTCCCTAAAATGGTTAGCGCCAATGTGGATTCTTGGGGAGAGATAAAGAACTACCCTAGTTTATTTTGTGATGTCTGTAGTTTACTTTGGTATTTTTAGATAAGCTGCTGTACCAGGTTAGGCAGGTGTAATCAAAGAGACATTGGACTAATGCTGAGGCCAGTCTCCTCATAGTGGTTCTAGAACCACTAGGGGGGGGGGGGGGGGGGGGGGGGGGGTAACTACCTGTGTGTGGGGAGTGTTGACTGATTAATGGATACTGGGGGTCAAATTATGACAGGCAATTCCTGCTGAATAATATATGACCCCCCAGTCAAAAAACACTTTGTTTCATGCTTTCCAAGGTGTGATTTGGGCTGGGAGGAGGAGAAGGACTATAAGGCCCTATACGTCTTCCCTGGGGAAGACGTATGGGGAACACAAAACTATTTATTTTTAACTGAAATTGCAATATCTTTATCTTGTCTAAAGATAAAGTAAATGAAAATGTTCTCTTCAGAATTTCCCCTCCAATGTCCCTTTACAGGTGTCCCCGAGTCAAAGTATCCAGAAATAACCCCAAAAAGTAATCCAAGTATCCGAGTATCCCGAACGTTGCAGATCCTCTTTTGTTCAATAAAGTAGTCCGAAAAAATTATAAAACCAAAAGGCAATGCATTGCTTACCGGAAAAAAGAAAAGTACATCCTGCTCACCCAACCTTTAAGTCAGGAGTCCTCCGCTCTTTCCTTTGTTCACAAGCTCGGATTGTTTGTTCAGAGCTCAACGCCTCAGAAAGTGTCCGACCAAACATTTGTTGCATGTTGTTGAGTTCAGTTCTGATTTTACGGGGGCCAGTTTTGAATTGCAGCCGTCCGTAGGTGCCCTTTGAGAGCAGTTTTGAAGGAGTCAAGGGATTTGCATGTCTTAATGACTGTTGGTAGGGCGTTCCACATTTTGGTGGCATAGGAGCGAAATTAATTTAGTCCCTTGTTTGTGCCGAATCTGGGTTGCACATGGTTTGTTGAACTCCCTCTGGTATTGTGGGTGTGAACTTTGACATTGACATTAAGGAAGTATTTAGACAGGTACATGGGTATCTTGGTGGTGTAGCGAATCTTGTGGACCAGACCCATTGCAAGGTGCTGTACTCTGTTGTCAACCCTAAGCCATTCCAGCCTGCAGGGCTGCCAACTTTCAGAAAAAGCCAAGAGTGAGACTTTAGTGTTTTAATGCGCGCGACGCAAAAAAAGTGGCCTTTTTAATGTTGATTTGGCCTTTTTTAACATTGATTTAGAGGAATACAGACATCCAACCCTAGAAAAAAAAGTGAGTGATGCAACGCTGTGTGGGGGTCCCCGGGGGTCTCCCCAGAACATCCAGACCCCCATGAACACACGCGCCCGGGGGGCCGGGCCGGTTCCGGTGTGCTGTTTTCATGCTCAGACCCAGCCAGCCAGCCACACACATAGCTCCGAAAGGGAGTGGTTGCACCACTCAAAAAAATCCCAAAATAGGCCTATATGAACATATATTTGTACATGCCACATCAACATATTTGTGGATATATTGTTTTTGTTTAAACTGCAAAAGAAAATGATATCTGCATATTATGCTGAATAATAGGACATTTTGAATAATAGCATTTAACAAAATGAGTGAAAGAGTTGCACCAGGTGAAGAGATGGTCAGTCTCCTATTGGTCATATGGTGCACCTTCTCCATGTGTGCCTATGTCTTCTATTAAATATCCATATTGGTTTACATAAAAACGTATTCTGATGTGATAAAACAGACTACATCACAAATTAATCACCCACCTCAGTGGAACATTCTCTGTCAGTCAGTCAGTCAGTCAGTCAGTCAGTCAGTTGTGGTCTCTCTCTCTCTCTCTCTGAACAGAACTAATGAGTCGCGATGCGGCCCCTCCCCCTTCACACACACACACACACACACACACCCTCACACACACACACACACACACACACACACACACACACACCACAGACATTATTATAATGTGCGTCTGGCACCGTTCCTCATCTCGCGCAAGAGACGCCACACCAAATATATATATATAGAAGAGAGATAGTCACTTGTTGTGGAGGCTATATTGTCTTCCATGAAAAATATTTCGAAGCGATGTTAAACTCTGCATGGCTCATTTCCATGCGTCACAGTCAGGGACCCTGCTGACGAGTTGGAGGTTACACTACTGCATATAACAGCATATGCATTATCACATGCAGAACGGCTACTCTGCCGTTTGTGAGGACGCACACATCGGCGCGCGGAGCCGCGGAGAAAACTGTTATGAGAGCCGGCTTGGCTTTTCTGGCACATTATATGCCCCCCTCGGCGTGCATATTGTGAGTGCGTGAGAAATGGTGGGTGTGGCGTGAGTGCGTGTGAAAGACGTCTCATGCGTGAGTCTCACGCTGAATGCGTGAGAGTTGGTAGGCCTGCCAGCCTGTCAAAGTGGGCAGGAGTGAGGTGGGTTCGGGGAGTGAGGCCAAGTAGTAGCCTGGCCAGTTTGTTTTGGGAGGTCTGGAGCCTTGTTTTAAGGGCCTTAGAGGTGCTGTGGTACCAGGAGGTGCAAGCGTATATAGTCGAAGAAACCTTGTACGAGGGCGCTCCTGTTAGGGTCTTCAAGGTGTTTTTGTTGACCAGTGGGGAGATCCTGTATAGGAATCTTGCTCTTTGGTTGACCTTTTTGATTATGTTGGTGGCCATTTTATCACCGGAAAGATTGCCTCCAGGATGGAACCTAGGTAGGTCATTTCATCTTTTCGTGTGATAATATTGTCACCCACTATAAACAAGAAGCCATCTGCCTTGCTGAGATTACTATTTGATCCAAATAGAATGGATTCAGTTTTTCCCAGGTGTAAAGGTTGTTATGTAAAGGTCCTAGTATGCTTCCTTATTGACATCCCATTGTACCGCCTCCAGCACCGTCTGGGCTGGAGGCGGTACAATGGGATGTCAATAAGGAAGTCAAGGAGGAAGGAAGAGAGAATTTCAGAGCTGCCAAAATGGTCAAACACAGATTAAAAATACTTAATGGCTTCTGCGCAAAAGGAAAGTTCTCAGACGTTTCCGTTGTCTCCTATAGCTCTTATATGCTTTGTTTGAAACATATCACAATCACTCAAATGCCGCAGAAATGACGTTTCTGACGGTATGTACAGCTGCGTCCTATTGTGGGCTAACGAACTTAAAGCCCGTAAAGTACATCCAAATGTCAGAATCTTTACGGGGGGTTCCGAGAGGGGCTATGAGCTCGTAAGCTCATCAGACCAATCCAGACTCTCCAGTTCAATGCATGCAGTACTCCACAACTGTTATCCTCCAAATAGTTTACGGTAGTTTTAGTTTATTCGCACAATAAAAACAGTAGGGTAACATTAATAAAAGAGAAATATCTGCAGGTGTGAAAAGAAACCCATGGAGGGCTTATATGTGGTTCTCACCAAAGATAATATACAAATAGTAAGTAGACAAAGTAATCAAACAACGGAAAATAACAAAAACAAATACATTATTTACACTTGTGAAGTGTGTGTGTGTGTGTGTGTGTGTGTGTGTGTGTGTGTGTGTGTGTGTGTGTGTGTGTGTGTGTGTGTGTGTGTGTGTGCGTGCGTGCGTGTGAGACGCACGTGCAAGCCTGAGTGTGCCCAAGTGAACATGCATGTCTGTCTGTGTCTGAGTATGCACAATAAAGCTACATTATGTTCGAATCAAGTGGAGAGTGTTGCTTCGAGAGGCTGGCCCTCAATCTATGTTTAAAGTTACAGGTATGTCTTGGCAAGTGAGCGTACTTCATGCCATGCACCTCACCCTGGCTGCTCATACTCTAAACACATTTGAAATGAGTGCAGGAAATGGACCGTGTATGTAATGATGATACAATTCCTTTGTGTTCTTGCAGTGATAATGGACATGTGGGAAAGTCAGAAAGTAGCCTAATCCGGCCAGACCCGTCAATCACCCCGTCCGTGCTCAAGTTCTTGCGAGGCCATTTCTACTTCTCCTTACACTCGCGCCAAGAGACTGCAATATCCTGTTTGACTCAATGGCTCACTCGAAGAGGAGGAGGGCGCGTGCAGGGCACAGCACTTGCGACATCGGGAAAAGTCACAGCGGTATCAAGGAGAGGCATTGTGGCAGGGGGGATGCAGGAGGAGAGAGAGGGGTAGACGTAGGCAAGAGAAGGAAAGGGAGAGAAAGAGAGAGAGGGAGAGCAGCACTAGAAGAGAAGAGGAGCAGAGAATAGAGGATATTTATAGTCCGCCAGCGCGGCTCAGCTCACACAGTGCTGTCTTTCAGATGTTCTCTTCACACCCTCCCCCCCCCCACCCCTCCACTCTCCTCCCTCGTGTTCTCCGATACAGAAATGTTTCATGTGAAATTCCATTGCCTTGTTGTATATGAAGATTTCATTACAAGCTTGGATGTAAAAAAAAAAGTTATGGTAAGGTCGGTGTCATGGACGGTCATATCATGATGGCAGCTAGAAGAATATGAAATGGATAGTTTGAGGTGGAGAATAGGCCATTATATATTCACATTCATAAAAAACACTGGCAGGATTCAAATATAAGTTTTGAATCTGAGCTCTCTCTCACATCGCTGATGATGTGTTCATAATTGGAGCTGTGTGTGTGACTCAAGATTCACTCCTATACCCTCGTCTCATTGTTGTGATGTTACCTGGAGGCAGAGATCATGTTTTTTGTCTGTCTGCGTGTCTGTCTGTCTGTCTGTCGATGTCTGTCTGTGTGTCTTATCCTGTAAACTGCTATACCTATCAGCATCAAACGTTTTCTGCACACTTCCAGTTTTTTTTCCAAATCAGCCTCATGATGCCACTTTACGCTTTGGCATACAACTCTTGAACTACAGTATGGGTCATATAATAGTCATATACGATCAAAATGTCCATTCCCTTGGATGTATTTGGATCATGCAACATATGTTGCGACGCAACTCATAACATATATCATAGGTCATCAGGCCCGGCGCCACGGGGGTGCCAGAGGGTGCCCAGCACCCTCCGTTCCAAATTCTGCACCCTCACTTTTATGTACATACAGCATAGTTTTATTATATCAAAATTAGATGTGCACCCTCGCCAATTTCAAATGCCCCCTCAGTCATTTCATCCTGGAGCCGAGCCTGTAGGTCATATATGCTCCAATTCAACCAAACTAGATTTTCTTCAACACACTTGTTTTACTAGCCTATAGCTGCTACTTGATCGTCACCGTGATCGTCACTTCTTCTGCCCATAGAAGAGATGCAACAAGAAGCATGAGTTCAAGTCCGTTGCTCTCCCCATGTCCCCCATATACAGTATATGGGGACTAGGTTGGCGGAGGGTGTGTAGAGCCCAGGATCACATTAGATAATTGACACGGGGGTGAAAAATGGGTTACAAAAAACAAAACAAAAAAAGAAGAGATGTAACAAAGGCGCAAAGGTGCATGTCACGGACGGTGTTTCAGGTGAGGACCCAGAAGCAAGCAGGCAAACTGATGTTGTTTTTGGCAGTCTAGTTTTAGTCGACAAAATCTACAGTTGATTTAGTCGACTAAAATGTATTTTGCCGTCGTAATGATTGATTTTACACTTGCTTAAAATAGCAGATCTACAAGCACACAACGCGTCGCAGCACAACGCGTTGTATGCATGTAGATCTGCTATTGTCAGCATGCAACCAAGTGTAAAATGATGTATACTGGATCCCTTGTCCACTAGTCCCTTCCTAGAATCTTAGTCTAGTTTTTATCTGTTGACGGAATTGTCAGTACATTTAGCCTTCGTTTTAGTCATCACAGCTTAGTTTTCATTTAGTTTCCATGTAGTTTGTCAGTGAAAAAGGTTTTAGTCGACAAAAACAACACTGAAATTGATGCAGTCCAATGATAATTTATTAACTCTATCTCTACCGCTAGCTGTTAGCATAAACCCCAGTTCCAGGGGCCAGCATACACGTTCACTTTAAAAGACGGTGTTTGCCGGTGTTTGGGGGAAAAAAGAGTTAACAACACAAAACTCAATGCCATAATTATGTAGCAGGTCATATGCAGACAACAGGAAACACAGTAACACTGGCTACGTTTACATGAAGGGTGATCATTCCGAATAAATACTTCTGAATAAAATACATCCGATGTAATGTTTTTTGCCGCGAGTTTACATGGGAAATGGTCATTCCGAATGAGTGTTTATATGGAGAAGTGATAGAAGACATGATACATGTTAATTCACGTGAAACTACGCCATCTGTTGGACACATAAAATATAGGCAGTTCATTCATTGTGACTTTCAGACGAAAGACGACACTTTGAAATCCCATCATTTCATTCCGCAGTAGTTTTGAGGCTGCTGCTTGGATAGGGACGGACATATTATGTTTACCGTCTTTTTTTACCCCACCTGCTCCCCTTCTCCGCTGGGAAGGTGATCATCTCGTTTTTATGTGTAGCCTACTTTATTATCTACAGCACGGCCAGGGCACGCAACACACTGATTATTATTGTATCGGGTCGCTTGTTATTTTTGAGAGAGAGAGAGAGAGAGTGTGCGAGAGAGACCGTTGAACACACACACACACACACACACACACACAAAATGCACGAAATAACGCGCTCTATGTGCAAACTCCTCGGCGCGCCTTGGATATGAGGCTTATGAGCGCCTTGGAGTTGGAGCGCAATGGAAATGAGCATGCTCAGAAAGACCAGAATGAATTTACATCCGAAGCAGTGTATACATGAGTCCAATTTTCTTTCAATCGCATTGAACATCGGAGTAATCCGGCCAGTGACATCGGAATGGTTTTTAGATCGCATCGAGCGTTTTCATTCGGATGTAGGTTTTTGTAGGTGTTTACATAACAACGTTTAATAGGATTGAACTTCTATTCGGAATGAAAAGGGGATTTAACTGCTCATGTAAACGTAGCCACTGACTATAATCTGGCAAGGGAACACTGGTGGTTTAAATACACAAAGACTAACTAGACACAGGTGCAACAGAACTGCAATCAACACATCATTGGCTGAGACTAAACAGGATCAGGTGAAATACAATCGGTGAGACAATTAAGGCAGGCAACAACAAACAGAGCAGACAGGAAAACACTAGGGACTACACAATAAAAGTACACAGTTCATGACAATGCGTCTTATAAATGAAATTTTGCCCATGCAGCTTAATTCCTCTGGTCCTTACACAACTCTACAGTAGGTAGGCTGCTGATCAGTGTTTGATTTTGGCAGCACATTTTGATTTTAGTTTTTGAATAGTTTTCATTTAGTTTTAGTCACATTTTAGTCACCTGGAATGTTTTAGTGTTAGTCTAGTTTTAGTCGACTAAATGTCATAAGATTTTAGTCGACTAAATCTACAGTTGATTTATACTCAAATGTATTTTGGCGGGCCTTGATGACGTCTTAATGACAGATTTTACACTTGCTGAAAATAGCCGATCTACAAGCTCACAACGTGTGCTTGTAGATCGGCTATTTTCAGCATGCAACCAAGTGTAAAATGACTTACTGGATCTCTTGTCCACTAGTCCCTTCCTAACATTTTAGTCTAGTTTTTATCTATTGACGAAATTGTCAATACATTTAGTCTTAGTTTTAGTCATCATACGGTAGCTTAGTTTTCATTTAGTTTCCATTTAGTTTTCGTCGGTGGAAAAAGGTTCCGTCTTAGTTTCAGTCGACAAAAACAACACTGCTGCTGAGCCTGGTAAAGATGACAGAACTCTGCAGGTGTGTCCTTATGTGTTACTGTACCTCTTACAGACTTACACTAAAAAGGTGGTAGAGAGGGGTGTCTATATCCTATACTGTCTATGAACACGTAACGATTACAGCATGCAAATGATTAGTGGTGGAAGAAAGTATACTCAAATGTTTTACTTACGTAAAAGTATCATTATTGTAGAAATACAGGTATTCTAAATTGACCTGAGTAAATGTACAAAAGTATCATAATGTAAGAAGTACACATTGTGGATGTCCCATGTTTTTCACAAGTTTGTCCCAAGTTTTCACATGCATAGGCCTACTGTAAAATTGCATTGCAAAACACATTGTGAGCTTTTATTTATTTTTTAATGACCAAAATGTATATAGGGCTGAAGTGGTTAATGCGTTAATTACATTTTTTTATAATGCATTTTTGTTTTGTAATAGTAATAATCATAATCAATATATATTAATATAATAATAAAGTAACTAGTAACTAAAGTTTTCAAATAAATAAAGTGTAGTTAAAGTACAACATTTGGACCCAAGGTGCAGTGGAGTAGAAGTTAACGTATTGGACATTGGAAATACCCCAGTAAAGTACAAATACCACCAAGTTGTACAGTACCTTAAGTAAAGGTATACTTTAATAGTTGCTTTACACCACCAAATGATTTACAGCGTCCCTCTTGATTCTTGATCGCTACTTGGAAATACATATCATTTGTGCTTGATTTCCCCACAACATATTATGTGTCTAAATGACACACTATGACCACATGTTGAATGTACAGTAGGCTAGACAACTACACAGTACACGCACGCACGCACGCACACACACACACGCATGCACACGCACACACACACACACACACACACACACACACACACACACACACACACACACACACACACACACACAGTGTTCCACTCGTTGTGGTGTAAAAAAAGGAAGGAAGAGGCAGAGCTGCAGTATGAGCAATGAAACGTGTTGTCACAAGGTTTTGAAACGATAATGGTTCTTCTTCTGAAAGCCACAAAAGGCAAAGACAAAAGCACAGTTTTCGTGCAAAAGTGACAGAGGAAGTCTTACTTACGTTACGCCTAATGTATAGCTAATGTACTGACAACAGACTTATTTTGTTTGTTGGTTTTGACTATAACTCTTGTGCCTATTCATTTACAGTGTATACTCCATCCAGTACCAAAATCAAATAAAAATATAGTGTAATTAACCTAGCTAGAACCTGAATGCGCTGCAAAGCAACGTAGGCCTACGTGCTGTCAGTGCAATAAACCCATGCAGCACGCTGATAATGCTGCGCTTCATTGTCTACTAATAATATAATCCTCCTGCAGCTGCGTCGGCAGCATCCATATAGCACTGACAGTTATGGTGATCATTTACTGAATGAATTTCACAGTCTTCTTGGTTGCAGCGTGTACGTACGGCTAAAGCCGTTTCATGTCCTCATCGACGTAAAGCAGATATTACACAGAAATGTAAAAACCTATTGATTACATCCACACACAACAGGTAGGCCTATGATGTGGGTGGTGGCTGGTTGGTGCAGTCAGTCACACATCAGTCACTGTTTAGACTCTGAGCTGGGTGGTGTGTGAAGAATACACACCTGTTGGGCATCAATCTTTTCTATCATTTTTATCCCACGCATTTTTTCCACCCAGTGGAAATTATCTCCTGGGCTCTATACATTCCCTCCGCCAACCTGGGGAGAGCAACGGACTGACCTCATGCTTCCTTCTATGCATGAGGAGTCAAAGCCGCTTCTTTTCACCTGACAGGGGGGGGAGTTTCCCCGGTTGGACGTAGCGCGTGGAAGGAACACGTTATTCCGACCAGTTCCTTTCCCCTCCATCAGGTGCCCCCGGCTGGCCAGGGGGAGGCAGTTTAGAGACCAGGATTACGGCATGTTTTTTGTGAGGGTACGTACCCTAGGGGACACGGGGAGAACATGCAAACTCCACACAGAAAGGCGCTTTCGCCAACCCCGCCTCAGGTATGGGCACTGATGATGCGGAGGAGAGAACAAGCCCCCCAGTGTCCCCAGTGAGAATCGAACCCAGGACCTTCTAGCTGTGAGGCGACATGACGCGGCATCAATCTTTTCAATGCACAATAAGGCCCTGAATCTCAGAGGTCTTGCAAAACACAGATATGGCATGACGCAGCAAACTAAATGAATGGACTTGAGATTCATATTCAAATGACATGTCATGTGAAATCAGCGTTGTTTTCGTCGACTAAAACTAAGACGAAAATTGTTCGTTTTTCACTGACGAAAACTAAATGGAAACTACATGAAAACTAAGTCTGACAACTAAAACTAAGACTAAATATACTGATAATTTTGTCAACAAATAAAAACTAGACTAAAATGTTAGGAAGGGACTAGTGGACAAGAGATCCAGTATAAGTCATTTTACACTTGGTGGCAACTTGGTCAACATTAAGTGGCCAGATGGGTGCAGGGCCAGGTGCATTTTTAAGAGCATGTTTGTTTATGTTAACGGTCAAACAATTGATTGTGTTCCGTCTTGGATCAATGGAACTAACATACTCATTGGTTTCACAAAGAAAAACATTTTTTATATACTGTATTAATGTTATTTTTAGGGATGTCGATACCTAAATTTCTGTATTAGCCGATACCGGTGTTCTAGCTATATATCTCGTGTTGTGTTTATAGCAGACTCACTCAAATGTGCACTTGCAGTTTGGGCAACTCTAAAGCAAACTCCACATGCCCCAACATTATCTTTACCCGCCATAGTGTCAACCCCTTACCCCTGTGTCGGATCCATGGTTAGACTGGCGTATTTGCCGATACCGATATGACCAAATAAGGGCCAATACCGATACTTTTCCGATATCGATACAGTATCGGGACATCTCTAGTTATTGTATCAATCATCAAAAGTGTTGCCCACAGGTTGAGAGCCGTACTGCAAATCTCTTCCCACAAAGCCGATGCAAATACACACATTCATCTCCTTGGTATAAGAAATAATCATGATAGGCATTTTTTTTTAAAGAAAAAATAATTCAATATTTATTTGCGGTATAAACAGGTCTTGTGTGGTTTCCATATACTGTACAATACATAGGGTCAATCATATATCCTTCAGCAGACAGAAAAGTGCACTGCCCCCTTTTAACGAGCCCCATTTTTTTATACACATTATGACAGATTGCATCTTTTAAAAACTCCTTTACAGCACAATACAAAACAGCTATTCAACGTGTGTTTGAAGCTGTAACATTGATGCAAGATGCATTGTCAAAAGATTCCCTGAAAAATTCCTCGGTGAGGTAACATTTTTAATCATTCACTTTTTCTTTTGCTCATGTTTCCCCCCCCCCCCCCCCCCTCTTCCTTCCTACCCTCCTCACTCACTCTTTCCTCCCCAAGCTCGCGAGCACATTCTTACCAAGATTTAGCTACAAACATATGACACAGAAACCACCGTTCCTGCGATCTGGCAAATTTACAAACAGAGAAAAGGACTTTAAGTTTCTCTTTCATTTTTGTTACAAAGACACACACAAAACACAAGAAGAAAGCAGCTTGAAATCAACAATGTTTTCTTTTTTAAATAGAAAAGCTTCGTACTGAAATATATTTCAATCCTAGGGTGAAAAGTGATCGAGTCCTTAATAACATGTTCCGTATTGTGAGTGGGATACGACCTCAAACGAGGGAAGTCCATTCAAGCATGGTAACGTTATTCTCATCTCTTGATGCTGTAATAGGACAGGAACAACTTTGCATATAAACTCATAACATATATATTTAGATATATATTCATATTGAAAGGCCACAGGAATAGCATAATAGCACAATATATCAAAACAAGACAGAACATTTCAATGTAGTTATTTTTAAGTCCGGTGGCATAATCATGTATTTGTGAAACATAACTGGCATGCTAAAACACACAGCTCCGGCTGTATGTGTATATGTGTGTGTGTGTGTTGTTTTTGTCGACTAAAACTATGACGACTACCTTTTTCCACTGACTAAAACTACGATGACTTAAACTAAGACTAAATGTATTGACAATTTCGTCAACAGCTAAAAACTAGACTAAAATGTTAGGGACTAGTGGACAAGAGATCTAGTATAATCATTTACTCATTTTACACTGGGTCGACTAAAATCTTATGACATTCAGTCGACTAAAACTAGACTAACACTAAAGCATTCAAGGTGACTAAAATGTGACTGAAAAGTGAAAACTATTTAAGAGACTATAAAACTAAAATCAAAATTTGCTGCCTAAAACACTGATGTGACGTGTGTGTGTGTGTGTCTGGGCTGTTTCTCAGGTTGGTATTGGATATAGAGCCCTGTAGAGTTTAGACACCCCAGGTGAAATGTTATACTTCAGTCCACAAGCCATAGAGCATGGGTCTTGTATACAGAGTTATACAGAATAGATATAGTACAAAAAGAAGAATTATAAATTCAGAAGTCTCAGATCTAATACAAAATACTGCAAAAAAAGAAGGTGTTTGACATATTGCAGAGTAACAAAAAGGACCTCTTGTGACCCGTTACAGTAAAAAGACAGTTAACTGTCCCATTATTACTGTTTTTGATTCAAATAACAGTTAACAAACTTTTTTTTTCCTTTTTTTTTTAATACTCTGCTTTTTCTTTTCCAAAGTCAGATACAAAGAGTATTGAACAGTCAGCATTAGAAACAAGTTAGAAAGATTATATAAGGCCAACCTAAACCAAACCTGGTCAGAATCACCAGCTGTCCCCTCCCTGTGAGACTCGGTTCTTTGTTTCTGTCGTGCACCCTGTCCACACCGCTGCTTTGAAACCATTTATCAGCACTTTTCCTCCAAGAAACTGTTATGTAAGCTTGCCAAGATAGTTAAGGGCTCGCATTTCATCTGCTTGCCAAACAATCTGCACTTCTGTTACTACAGTACTAAAGCCCAGGATGGAATTGTTTGGAAACTCCCCATGGTGTTAATGTAGTATCGGTGCAGTGTCCCAGAGACATAAGGAAAAAAGGAATACGGTTTCATCCTTAACCCTTTTAGGCCTGACGTCGAAATTAAAAAAAAAATCAAATTTCTGAAAAACCTCATGTTTCTATGTCAATATTTCATGTCAAGGTCAAGGACCCCAAAAATTATATGTATTTGGTCACCGACCCCGATCTGAAAATATGTAGTTCCAGGGACCTCCCCAGAAGCAAAGAATTTAGTTAAAAACGTTTGCTCTGGAAGAATATATATTCAAAGATTTTCAAAAATAGCAGATCTATACAAGCTTGTCGATCTTCTATTTTTCAATAGCTAAAGCATAACATAATGCTTAAAACACCAAAGGGGATTGATTCACGGCCCTGAATGGTTTAAAACATGACAGCTTTTCGAGGTAACATTTTCATGTCAGGTTTTTCAAACACCGCTGATGTGGACAGAGTCCCAGACAGAAACCTCCCTGGCTACGTACTGAATGCCACCAAAAGCCCGGCAGCAAAACAGTAGTTTAAAAAAACTACCCCTCGTCATTCGTCTTTCAACTGGTAAAGCAACATCCAACCCCCTTTTTTCGTCAGAGAGCACACAGTACCACAGCATGCTCAGGTATTTGAAAATAATAGATTTCATTTACACCCGAGGCTTAAAGGGTGAATCAACTCGGACACAAATGTTTCTTTGACTTTTGAGGAAATGGACTTTGATCCTCTTTCGTAGAAAAGATCTCCCCTTCCTTCCGTGTTCTCCGATGCGTTTGAGGAAACAATAAGCTATTGAAGAAGCTAAGTGCATGTTTGTGTCTGTGGCCTGCAGTCCCACCACCACCAACCCCCCCCCCCCCCACCACCACCACCACGACACATTACAATCTGAGCCGACAGTATATCCTCTGGGCCACTATCTGCTTGACAACCCCACAACAGTCATGGGGACCCATTATAGAACTGCTGCTTTTCATTAGGGGTTCGTCCATAGAAACATTTTTTTAATTTTGTTTCTGCTTTAAAATATTTTTTTCAATAATGTAAAAAAAAAGAAAAAAAAATCTACAAACATGCTCACAGCCAGTCGCACTTTTGAGGCAGATTGTGAGCTTAATCAGACTAAATGTATTGATTGTGTCGATTATGAAACATCTATAAAAAATATTTCATTGACATTATTTTAAAATGTTAAAAAATGATCGAAAGAAATGGGCTTTCCTCGATTATTTGATGAATTGAAAAGTAATAAATATATAATAATCAATCATTAAAAATGATCAAATAGTTGCAGCCGTAATTTCCATGAATCTATAATGCGTGAATCTTCACCAGTTGACTGCAACCGACAGGTAGGGTAGAAAATGATCAGCTATGTGGTGGGTCTTCATTACATATAAACATATATATAAGCCGAATACACTACAAGTGACAGGTTTAGGGTGGTGGTCGTTCTGTTTTTGGTTAAACTGTGGCCAATTATTGTTGGCTAATCGCTGGCGACCATGCAAGAATGCAGGAGAGGCCATGGTATATATCGTACACAACACCTGTAGCACGTTTATAATCAAAGAGAATCCATGTCAATCCATGGGGTTGTGACAGGGAAAATTCTTTGGGCAAACTGTCTGGGAGATGTTCTTCGGTTAATGCGAGCTGAAATCCCCTGTGGATAAAAATAAGTTGCAATGGAGTCAAGAATTCTTTAGGCACTTCCTTGTCAAAATGTTCCTTGGCAATGCTACCCAAAATGTTGCACTAGATGAATAAAAACCATACCATTCCCAACCCAATACTAGTAACACTAGCTACTCATTCATAGCCCTGCTATTCAATCCAACCCTGGACCTGCGGTGGCAGGGTTTTTCTCCACACAAAGAAAATCTAAATTTTCTCGATCGACAAAGATTTGGCAAACCTGATTTCTATAAGCCTAATATGTTGAGATGGTATAGCCTTCGGGCAGAAGCTTTTAATTATACAGAAGAGGAGCTCAGAAGATTGAAAATAAGCGATGGCTGTTAAATAAACAACTGGCAATTTAAACATCAAGACAACTTCAAACTCCCTTCTTCACGGACATGGTTAAGGGTGTTGGAGTGGGTGTCTCGCATCCAAGCTGCAAAGTCAACTATCTGTTGAACTCTTGTTTAATCCGAAGGCGCAACATAAAAAACTGTCCCCTCGAACCCATGTTCCAAGCAGTGTTGTTTTTGTCGACTAAAACTAAGACGAAAAATGTTCGTCGGCTACCTTTTTTCACTGACGAGAACTAAATGAAAACTAAGCTATCGTGACTAAAACTAAGACTAAATGTATTGACAATTTCGTCAACGGATAAAAACTAAACTAAATGTTAGGAAGGGACTAGTAGACAAGAGATCCAGTATAAGTCATTTTACGCTTGGTTGCATGCTGAAAATAGCCGATCAACGTGACGCGTTGTGAGCTTGTAGCAAGTATATAATCAGCCATTACGACGGCATCAAGGCCCGCCAAAACACATTTTAGTCGACTAAATCGACTGTAGATTTAGTCGATAAAATCTTATGACATTTAGTCGACTAAAACTAGACTAACACTAAAACACTCCAGGTGACTAAAATGTGACTGAAACTAAATAAAACTATTCAAAAGACTATGACTAAAACTAAAACAAAAAATGTTGCTGCCAAAAACAACACTGGTTCCAAGTCCCGTGCCATTGACCTCAGCCATAACCCTCTCTAGCCTCATGGCTAGTCGTCTCCCCCCCCCCCCCCCCCCCCTGGGCTGCTGTCCAGCTGCTGGGTCTCGTTACAGCCTGGGACTGGCCTCTCCTCTCCTCTCCTCTCCTCTACTCTCCTCTCCTCTCCTCTCCTCTCCTCTCCTCTCCTCTGTGAATGTCTCTTTATCTGCCTGCCCTCAGCACTGGTTCGCCACCGTTACTGGTTACGCCACTGTGCAACTGTGCCACTGTGCAAACTGCGTTAGGTCATTGCAAACCCTATGGTGGAAAAAAGGGAAAAGAAAGAAAGAAAGAAAGAAAGACTACACAAGAAAAAGACAAGTAGAAATATCGCAATACGTTCTCTTTTGTTGCCCTAGCGTCCGTCAACCCACATTTTCTTTAGTATTACAATCTCTTAAGCCATTATTGGAATGGATTACTTTTGAGTTTTGTCTTCCTTTTTTTTTTTGGACAAAGATAAGATTATTATGCATACAGTATATATAGGTATACATTTGTACGTAAATGTACACAAAATATACAAAATACATAATAGACATACTGTACTCACTTAATTAAGGACTGTTCGTACATTACACACGCACACACACGCACGCACAAACACGCACACGCACACGCACACACACACACACACACACACACACACACACACACACACACACACACACACACACACACACACACACACACACACACACACACACACACACACACACACACACACACAGTGTGTCTGTGTTAATTCCTTGGTTTTTAAAACTCTACATTCAGTAGAGTGAGATTCGCCTCCTAGTAAATCCCAGATTCTCCACTTGGCACCAATCAGCTCAGAGTGAGAGCTGAGCATCAAAGACAGCGAGGATGTTTGTTTGCCGTCTCCTAAAAAAATCAAGCGCTGTCAAGATCCCACTACGTTCCTTATCTTTGTATGAAGCTGTCTGGCCTTCTGTCTGCTGTGCCCCGATTTATCCTCGCCCCCCCCCCCGCGCGCACTGTGTCGCGCATCGTGGAAATAGCCGATCTGCAAGCTTTGCGCCGCGGCCCCTTCGTAGCTTGTAGATCTGCTATTTCCCCCATAATCCGACGTCGGATACCATACGTGTAAAATCAGGCTATATAGCCTTCCATGTTTTGCAGTCAGTAACTTTCCCTCCCGCCCCCCCCCCCCCCCCCCCCCCATTGTGACAGAGAAGGCCATTCCCAAAAGGTGGAGTCTGTCCGAGGTTCGTTCCAAAGCAGGACCCCCCCACCCCACCCCCCACCACCACCATCATCATCATCATTGTCTGCGACATTCCCTGTCCTGTCACCACCACCACCTCGCTCTCTCAGACAACAAGCCTCAGGAGGGGAGAGAGAGAGAGACTAAAAACATTCATTAACAAAACGACTGCTTCCTCCACGAGCGCAGCCACCGCAGTTACCGTGGTAACCCGCCCCTCCTCCTCCGCCACCAACCAACCAACCAACCAGGAGAGGGGGGGTGGGGGAACGGACAGGGTCGGACGGACCAATCCTCATGTGGAGTCCAGCGTGTCCAGCTGAAACACGTTGTGATTGGTGGGCGTGGTGAAGAAGAGCTGCTCGTGGTGGCGGTGGTGGTGGTGGTGGTGGTGGTGTTGGTGGTGGCCGGTGGTGGGCGAGGAGGAGGAGGAGGAGGAGGAGTGGTTGTCGCAGGGGGGGCTGTGGAGGCCCAGCGTCCGCTCGAAGTCCAGCAGCTGGCCCATGAAGTTGAAGTTGGGCGAGATGTTGGACTTCTTGCGCTTGACGAAGTCATAGGCGTCGTTTAGCGACAGGTTGAGCTTCTGCATCAGGTACGCCACGGTGACGGTCACCGAGCGGCTGATGCCCGCCAGGCAGTGGACCAGGATGCCACACTTCTTAGAGCGGGCCTCGTCTGGAGAGAGAGAGAGATATTATAACCACGGGTAATGTTAACTCCATAGACACATGCAAAACAGAAAAAAAGTACAAAAACCACGGCACTCCATCTTTAAAAGAATGTCTTCTAAATCTTGAAAAAATAATCTATGTCAGTCTTTTTCAAACATTTTCATGTCAAGGACCCTCAAAAATATCCATAATTAGCCACGGATCCCCATCTGAAAATATGTTCCAGGGACATTTTCCAGACTTTTTCGTTGGATAACATTTTGTCCACAATTCCATGCTGTATTGATGTTGGTACCATTAGGAGAGATACCAGGCAAACATTGATCAAAATAACAATTCTTCTACATTCTCAAATTGTGTAGACTTCTTGTAAATTAAGCAATGCAGATGTTTAACCATAATGTAACTCTTGAGTGTTTACGCTCTCAAGAGTTAAAGATTTACAAGGGTCCATTTGGTTACCAACTCTCCATCATTTAGCTGGGGGCCACCTGGAACCGCCTCAAGGACCACTGGTGGTCCTCGGACCACTGGTTGAGAACCACTGCTATATAGTATCGTTTTATCTGTATTGCCCGAAATTGGCCTTAAAATGCAATATCGGTATCGGTTTTAGCAGATATTTTATAATAATTACGTATGTTGAAAATCAATGTTCTCTGGGGAAGCTTTCAAAAGAGTCAACAAGTTGGAACTTTTTTAAATAACAAATACTACATTCAAGCTGTTTTCAATAACGGTGTGCCCCTAGTTTTGGAATAAAGGGGAACTGCTATTTTCTAATTCAGTGTTTCATTTCGGCACTACAGCGGTAAAATAGGAGTATGAATCGGCCCTCATTTCCAGGGGGATGTGGTCTGGTTCTTTCTGCTTCATAAGTCTTTGTACTGTACATCATGGACAGAATCCTCCTGCATTATTAACAGGCTACACATCCATGTGCCTTCTATCAGTTGCAAACCTCTGCACTATCACTTGAATAAGTGTTAACCCACTTAGACCCGAGGAGGATTCTACAAATGTCTTCTAATTCATGACAGTTTTCTGAAAAACCTCATATTTCTATGTCAGTCGTTCTCAAACATTTTCATGTCAAGGACAATTGGCCGCTGACCCCCCCCCCCCCCCCCCCCCCCCCATCTGAAAATAAGTGTTGTTTCAGGAGCAAATATTTGAGTTAAAAATGTTGGCTCTGAAAGAATATATATTCAAAGCTTTGCACTAAATTTTCACGATTTTTCATAGCAGACCTATACAAGCTTGTAGATGAGCTTGTAGATCTGCTATTTTTCAATAGCTAAATTATAACATAATGCTAAAAACACTAAAAGGGGTTCCCCGGCCAGAATGGGTTAAGCCACACACACTCTCTCTCTCTACGGCTATCTCTCTCTCTCAGCCAATCCGCACTCTCTGTAACCGCAGGATTGGGGTCAGTTGGCTCACAAACTCTTCATACTGCCATGAGGATGCCAAATTAATTTTATATGTGGTGTGTGCTCAGTGCTCACTCAGCAATATGAAAGGCATACGTAAAAAACACAAGTGCATCCGCATCCAAGTGTGAATGCCCAAAACACAGCAAAATACCTTGTTTCACTTGAAGAATCATGTTTTATTTTTTCACTATATGCCACCTGGCTGTATTGTAAAACCTGTCTTTTTCTGATTCTGTATAGAATGCCAACTATGCTCTCTACGACACTGTATGGCACACACGCACACACACACACACACACACACACACACACACACACACACACACACACACACACACACACACACACTTACTTTTTGTGGGCGCTAGCCCCTCTTATATGCACAGCTTTGTATGTGTGTTTGTGTGTAGCACGGCATGTGATGATTTGATTTGCTGAGCACGGAATGCAATGTATGGCGATGATGTATGATGATAAGAGCGCTTCTCACTTCACACGAGTGTGATTTTTTTGTTTAAACAAACAATATATCTTATATGTTTCCAGTTAGTATAATACTTTAAGAGATCAACAACTTACAACAAAGCATAACTGTGCTCTGAGACTAACATTTGGGTCCCCGTTACTGTAAGGTTATGGTACATTACTGTATAATCTCTGTATATTACTGCACAAATAGCTACCGTAGATTGTAACATCAACCTTATATACAGCGCTGCCATGACCCGTCACCCCCTCTCTTCCCTGACCCCTGCATGTCATTTTTACGCCCACCCAAACGGTGGCATTGCTCTTAACCCATTTAGACCTGAGGGCGATTCTACGAATGACTTCTGAATCCTGACAGTTTTCTGAAAAAACTTATGTTTCTATGTCAGGGGGTTCTCAAACGTTTTCATGTCAAGGACCCCCAGAAATATATGTAATTGGCTGCCGACCCCCATCTGAAAATATGTTGTTTCAGGGACCCCCCTCCCCCCATCTACAAGCTCCTAGCCGCGCTATGAGCTTGTACATGTAGATCTGCTATTTTTCATTTCTGCATACCATAATGCTTACAACACCAAAAGGGGTTCCCGTCCCAAATGGGTCAAAAACAAACAAGCATTCCAGCGGTCTGGTCATTCCCCCCAAGAGCCAACTAAAGACCTTTGCGTTCCAGTGTGGTCCCATTAGAACAAGGAGGGGTTTCCCTTCTCCCCAGAGAACTTCCAACAGCAGGAATTATGGGAATCTATTAGAATACTGAAAATAGATTAGTGAGTGACATGGAGATCAGACTCAAAAGCAGAGCAGATTATTATTATTACAGTATATAGTTATTGTCACACTTTATTATTTTCCTTTTTCGGAGTAACCTACCTAACTTCCGCTGTGATTGGCCGAGCTTTGCATAGCGTTTGTAGTAGCTAATTGGCTGTTGTTAATTGGTTACGTAACCAATGTTTTATAATCATTTATAAAGACATGAATTAACCTCACAGGGGCAGAAGACCAAACTATGCAAGCGTTATGGACATTTTCAAATTAGGGAGGGGCCTATGTAAGCGACTGCGGCAACCAAACTTTTCTAGTTATTATTATTATTACTTGCGCAAGCAGAGCGCGCAAGTAATAATTTCGCCCAGTCACTTTCACCGTGACAGCCAACCCGCCATTTGATGTGTATGCAAAAAAACATCAAATCTGTGCCTGTTTTGCTGGGACCAGATTACATAAATGACCATATTTCTTACGTCATCATTGAGAGCTAGTCATATGTATACTATATACATAATCAGTAAAAAATAAAATAGCAAATTGTGCCTGATCTGCTGGGACCAGAGTACGTGGTGTGTATATGTATGACTAGCTCTCAATGATGACGTAAGAAATATGGTCATTTGTGTAATCTGGTCCCAGCAAACCAGGCACAGATTTGCTGTTTTTCTTGCATAAGCATAAAATGGCGGGTTGGCTGTCACGGTTTTTGGCGCAAAGTAACCACAGTATACCGCTAATCAACTTACAACTGCATACTCTATATAGTATACTGTATGTATATGTATACGTATGTCTTACGTCATCATTTAGAGCTAGTCATACGTATACTATATACATAACCAGTAAAAATAAAATAGCAAATTGTGCCTGATCTGCTGGGACCAGAGTACGTGGTGTGTATTTGTATGACTAGCTCTCAATGATGACGTAAGAAATATGGTCATTTGTGTAATCTGGTCCCAGTAAACCAGGCACAGATTTGCTGTTTTTCTTGCATACGCATAAAATGGCGGGTTGGCTGTCACGGTTTTTGGCGCAAAGTAACCACAGTATACCGCTAATCAACTTACAACTACATACTCTATATAGTATATGTATATGTATACGTATGTCTTACGTCATCATTGAGAGCTAGTCATACGTATACTATATACATAATCAGTAAAAAATAAAATAGCAAATTGTGCCTGATCTGCTGGGACCAGAGTATGTGGTGTGTATATGTATGACTAGCTCTCAATGATGACGTAAGAAATATGGTCATTTGTGTAATCTGGTCCCAGCAAACCAGGCACAGCTTTGCTGTTTTTCTTGCATACGCATAAAATGGCGGGTTGGCTGTCACGGTTTTTGGCGCAAAGTAACCACAGTATACCGCTAATCAACTTACAACGACATACTCTATATAGTATATGTATATGTATACGTATGTCTTACGTCATCATTGAGAGATAGTCATACGTATACTATATACATAATCAGTAAAAATAAAATAGCAAATTGTGCCTGATCTGCTGGGACCAGAGTACGTGGTGTGTATATGTATGACTAGCTCTCAATGATGACGTAAGAAATATGGTCATTTGTGTAATCTGGTCCCAGCAAACCAGGCACAGATTTGCTGTTTTTCTTGCATACGCATAAAATGGCGGGTTGGCTGTCACGGTTTTTGGCGCAAAGTAACCACAGTATACCGCTAATCAACTTATAACTACATACTCTAAAGGGATCTAGAATATATCTACATCGATAAAACTGTATTTCTTATATAGATAGAAACTTGAACCATACTTAATAATACTAGGTGTTTACATGCATAAAGTAGATAGGTAGCAAATAGTTACACCTAATAATTAGTCATTTCAAACGTTCCTTCACAGAGATATTCAGATTCCACCGTTTACAGAATAATTATACTGTATAACATATTTTAATTTAGTTTATATACCTTTTTTTTCATCACATATCAATGATTTATTTTTCTTTAAAAAACTAAAAAGGAATCCAGAATATATCTACATCGATAAAACTGTATTTCTTATATAGATAGAAACTTGAACCATACTTAATAATACTAGGTGTTTATATGCATAAAGTAGGTAGGTAGCAAATAGTTACACCTAATGATTATACATTTCAAACGTTCCTTCACAGAGATACTGAGATTTAACAGTTTACAGCGGTCGAAAGTACTTGCGCGCTCTGCTTGCGCACTAGTTGGCCATTTATGGCCTACTAGTGTGCAACAAGCAAGTATGCACTCGACAGAGTGCAGTTCTAGTTATTATTATTATTATTTTTTTTTCTGCCCTATTCCCCAAATACTGCATGGTCTGGTGCAGTGTCACATTTTACCAAAGGAAAAGGAAAATAATACCTACTCAGATTTGTGGTAATAATTACACATGACATACATGTAATTGATCATATCATCTAAATTCAAATAGAGGTCACTCAAATGTTGGTATAAGGGGAATTCTCCCAAAGCAATTTCCACAAAACCTTTTGTATGTGAAGAGTAACAATTCCACATGTTTGAAAAATGCAGGCTAGATGAGCTAGATGAGAAAATGTTAGGAAGGGACTAGTGGACAAGAGGTCCAGTATAAGTCATTTCACACTTGGTTGCATGCTGAAAATAGCCGATCTACAAGCTGACAACGTGTCGCAGCGCGACGCGTTGTGAGCTTGTAGATTGGCTATTTTCAGCAAGTGTACAAACAGTCATTACGACGGCTAAACTAACTAACTAACTAACTACAACTAAATGAAAACTATTCAAGAGAGTTGAAGAGACTAATGACTAAAACTAAAACTAAAATCAAAATTTGCTGCCAAAAACAACAGTGACTCTAGACAGAGTGTACAAAAAGATTGTTGGGGGGGGGGTTTGACCACACATAAACACAGCTTTAACAAACACCCACACAACCATAATACTGAATCTACTCATAATATGAGGGGGAGTGTGTGTGTGATCGACTTACCGATGAACGAGATGGCCTCTGGGAAAAACTGAGACAGGTTTTGGCTCCAGTGGTCGGATATGGGGATCTGTTTGTACTTGAAGTCTCCGTCGTGCTCGAACATGTTGGGCAGGTTGGGCGTCACGTTGAGGATGTACTTGATGTTGTGCTTCCCCAGCACGTCCAGGTTGGTGGAGTCTTTGGCACAGCCCAGGAAGAGGTACGGCAGGATCTGGACGGGGAACGCCGGCTGGTTGCTCATGGGCAGCAGCGGGCTGCAGCCCTCCGACGACTCCGTGGCGCTGCCCGGCTCGCGGTCCGACTCTCCGTCCGAGCAGTCGGAGCTGATGCGCAGCCCCCCCAGGCCCAGGACGGAGGCCGGCGGCGAGCCGCTCGGACACGAGGAGGAGCAGTCCAGGTTGGTCTCGCAGTGCTCGGGGTACTCAGACTGGAATTTGTTGAAGCCCCCTGGGGGAGGGGGAGGGAGGACCAAAGAAAATGATTTGTTGAAGAGAATGTTTGTTTGACCTGAGGGACAATTCTACAAAATGTCTTCTAAATCCTACACAGTTTTCTGAAAAACCTATATGTGGTGCTCAACCTATTTCATGTCAAGGACCCCCAGAAATATCTGGATTTGGCCGCCGACCCGCATCTGAAAATATGTAGTTCCAGGGACCCCCCATATGCAGAAGCAAAGATTTTAGTTAAAAACATTCGCTATGAAAGAATATATATTCAAAGATTTGCGCCACATTTCCACGATTTCTCAAAAATAGCAGACCTACAAGCTTGTAGATCTGTTATTTTTCAATAGCTAAAGCATAACATAATGCTTAAAACACCAAAAGGGGTTCCCGCCATGAATGGGTAAACCACATGAACCCGGCCTAGCCTCCCTAATCATGGGCATGTCATAGTAGGTGAACATCCTGCGAAAATAGCCGATCTATAGACGTTTTATCAGACGACGTCACACTGATAAGCACCAGCATGCGCACGCAGACCGGCCGCACAAGAACCCCACCTCTCATAACATGCAATGGAAAGGTTCTAACTGCTCTCACGTGTAAAAGAAATGCCCTAAACTTTCAGATGCTGTTTTTCTCCCAGTGTGGAGGAGAATGATTGGGATTTTTATTGTGATCTCTCGCCCTTGAAATACATGTATATAATCCTTGGTTTCTGTTGTGTGTGAACAGTAATAGCAATTCAAAACAGTTGTCTTCAAAACCACACCTCCAGTCGCTGTCATAAGAACGGGAGGTGGACTCATGATAACGGCAGAAGAGCCTGTTTGTCCATGGCTGTACGCGCACCTGCAGCCCATCAAGTATAATGTATATATGCTCCATCCCGCAATGGTGTCGCTCACGCAGACCTCTACGCTCACAACAGTCACGTCCGCGATGCGACGTGATCTTGTATATCAGCTGTTCTCTGTGCGCAATACTGTTGCGCAATGAAGTATAAATGTCTCCTATAGGGTGCACCTCACTAGCCAACAAGCAAGAGGAGGTTGAATGGACTGAAACCAGCGCTCCCCAAAACAACAGGTTTGTAGATCTGTTGGGAATTGATTACATGAAACAGTCACCCGTGCGACCAGTCTCAATGGTTGTAAACAAATGATTGACCAGCTCATGATCGGCTACTTTCTGCCAATATATTTGGGAGGGGGGGGGTCCAGGAAGTAAGTGATCCCAGTGTCCATGACATCAGAGACACTGGGCTCACTGCTAACATCAAAAATATCTTAAACCACATATTGCACACATAAAGACCCCCAGGAAAGTGTTCTAAATCTTCTAGAACATCATTAACATATTTTATTTTTTTGCAAAAAGGGTGAAGTTTCCCTTTAACTGGATAATATTAGGACAGTCACCTTGACTAAGCAATACGTACAGTCGTACAGTATATAATTTGGTCTTCTACACATACTGGTGTATTTATTTCTATCATTCCTATTGAATGTGACTGGCTGTACATTAATAATGACACCAAAGAAAACTTTAAATCTGCATGAAAAGTATAAAGAATAAATAAAGGCTTGAACCACAAAAGCCAGGAATTAATTAATGCTGGAATTCAATAACAGTAAATGTGTAATAGTAGCAAAACAGAAAGTAATAAACTAATATAGTAGGCTATGATGTATATTGAATAGGAATAGAGATGTGAAACTAAACTGGTATTGCAATACGAATGATAGCCAAAGTATCCATATAGGGCGGTGAACGTGTACGTACAGTCTTATATTTTATCATTTAAAACAGTGGCTCCCAAAGTGGGGTCCTTGAGCAAGTTCCAGGGGGTCCCCAGCTAAATGATAGTTAGGAACCAAATGGACCCTTATGGGTCTGTAACTCTGAGAGTGTACAAATAACTCTCAGAGTTAAATCAACATTGATTTTACAATATAAATTGGAGGTCCCAGAGATAGAAATGCCATTAAATGGGGGGGGTCCCTAGCCTAAATGCATGTAAAACTGGGAGGTCCTTGAAATTAAACTGGTTGAAAATCACTTTTAGAGCCGTAAAAAATCTTCTCTTATGGGGGTCACTGCATGGCATATCTTTTCAAATGGGGGTCCGTGGGCCAATTAGTGTCAATTTGGGGGTCCTTGACATGAAATGAAAACGTTTGGGAACCAGTGATATAAAACCATATGGTAATTGTGATACCAGTAAGTTAGTAACAGAGCAGCTCTGACAGATACCAGTAACAGATACCAGTAACAGAGCAGCTCTGACAGATACCAGTAAGCAGCTCTGACATATCATTCTCCATTCAGAAAACATGAATCATAGACATTATGAAAGACAGTGTCTGCTACAACACTGCTCAGTATATAGTGGACTTTTTGTGAATGACAACTCAGTGTGCTTATTGCTGAGACTACTGGCCTGGGAAAGGAACACATTTCTGTGGTCGTGATTCATAAACGAACGTAGGCCTACATTTTTTTAAACTGGTGATTTTTTTATTTCATGACACCGACCCGATCGAGTAGCTATATGAATTCATTTTTTTAAGTGTTCTTCTATCGCTGCTGCCTTCTTGCTCGGTAGAGTTTCTAAAGTGTTGCCTGACGGTGCCGTTTCTTTCCCTTCATGTTCATTCATGAAGAAAAGAAATGCACGTCTTTTCCTGAAGGAGCACAACATGGCGGGGCCATTTTGCAGCATTAATTGAAAACATATTGAAGCAGAGACTCTTTTCCTTTGGGAGACATTCCGCTGTATGTGTCGCCCATATGAACAACGTATACGTTACATTTAAATGACAATAGAGTGACCGTATTCTGCTTATTGTCAAACTCAAACTTGATTTTGACAACCTCTGAAACAGACTGTTGTCAAGTAGCCTATAGCCTAAACTAAACCATAGAGACATGCAGTTACATCTTTACAACATTGCAAACTATAATCCACCGCCAAATGCCGTTCAAGTTCATTCACACTTGACTTAAGCTTAGTATTGCAATGACCATCATAATAAGTGACATATTAACTTGTTTTTTGTGTTATCATCAAACCGCCATAAACTTGTATAGCCGCAAACTTCCACAAGGAGGGTAATTACAAAGTAACAACTCTGCTCGACTCCTTTAGGTTTGAAGCAGAGCGACATGGCGCCCCGTGTAAACAACATTTAAAACACTTTATTATTAAACATTTTGCCATCAGAGGTTGAGCTATAATAACTGATAGCCTGGTTTCACCAGCACAGTGCTGCTGGCATGCTGATATGTTGGATTGTTTCATAACTTGTCAACACTTCCTTCCTTCTCGATACAACTGGAGCCAGATTAAAATAAATAATACTAATAAAAAACCTCCACTCCTAGATAAAAATAATAAAAAAACACATAGTTTTGGATGCTATTATTATTCCATAACCCTTACCCTCCAGATAAAACGCCTTGCATCCGTCGTCGCGGAGCTTCTGCAGCAGCAAGCCGAGCACGGAGCTCCCCAGCGCCGCGTCCTGCTGTCGCTCGGACGTCGCCTCGTCGTAGAGCACCACCACGTCCGTCTTGCAGCGCCGCGCGAACCGCTCCTTGTCCTCGTTGTTGGGGATGATGGAGCGGATCGGCAGGTTGCCCTTCTTCAGCCGGCGGAGCATGAGGCCCGGGATGGCCAGGTTGATGGCCGACTCGATGTGCGAGGACTCGTACAGCTCGTGCGAGCGGCAGTCGAGCAGCAGCAGCAGCGGCGACGGCGGCGAGGAGGACGATCCGCCGCCGCCGGCCGAGGAGGAGGACGAGCCGCCGCCGCCGGAGGACCCGCCGCCGCCGCCGGAGGACTCCAGCTCCTCCTGCAGCCATTCCACGCTTTTATTCGACATCATCATCGCAGTCACCATCACAGCAGAGCCGCTCCTCCGGAGATTGATTCTCATCGGGGAAAGAAGAAATGTTTAATTCCGATCGCGTCCCGGTGGTGGTGGTGTGACATCAAAAGGGGAAATAATAATAATAATAATAATAATGTAGAAGACAAAATCACGGGTGCTGCTAAAGAAGTTCCCCTCCTAGTGCTGCTGCGGCGCGGGGCGCACTCACACACGCACGCGCACATTCACATACACACACAGCAGCTAGGCAGCAGCACCGACCGAAGGCGAACATGCAGAGGTTTCTTCCCCCGGATCCCCCCCTGGCTGGCTGGGCTGGCTGACTGGCTTCAGTCCGATGATGATAGCAGTGGTGGAGGTTTCATGATTCTATTCCATCGACGTCCATTCTTTTTTTTCCCTTCTTTTTTTCTTCTCCCCGCTCTCTTTCTTTTTTTTGGCACGCAGTAGCAATACTATATATATACTACCTACCGCTTAGAACGAGCAGAATTAAAGCTACCTATTGATAATATCGCGTTAATTTGTTCTTCTGATGATCTGGGTTTGCGTTGATGTGTTGTTGTTGTTGCCGATACAAGCCATGGCTATTCTTTTTTTTATTTTTGTTGCTTTTTCTCTAATAATAAGAGGAGCGCCACCAGCCTCTGGTTTTGTCATTTCATTTCCACTGAAGGCGGTGACACTGGCCGCGGACTAAAAAGAGGCTCTGCGGGCATGTGTCACTGAGAGAGGAGGAGGAGGAGTCCGGGGCGGGCCGGGACACGGACACATTTAAAGATGCAGAGTGTAGGCTAAAGGCTACCAGGGACGTGCAGAGAGAGACAGGGGTTGAAATCCCGTAAGAGGGCACTTTTGGACTATAGAGCGTCGCAGTCCCGCCCCCTACCATGGCCCAGGAAATGATTCTCCGTTCATTTTCCTCATAGACATTTCAGAAAGTATTTATTTAAAGACGTTTACGCTGCGGACAAAGCCAACTCTTGTCGTGACAAATCATGACAACAAACACAATTTTTCGGGCCAAACAAAGAATTAGAAAGTAGAAAGAAACGGCAGGTTACAACACTTTTTTTGTTGTTTTCCTTCTATGTAATTATTTGTTTTGTCCAAAATATTGTCATGATTTGTCACGACTCGAGTTGGCTTCGTACGACGCTTAAAAGGTCTTTAAATAAATACTTTATGAAATGTCTGTGGGCAAAATGCATTGGGATTCATTTCCTGGGCCACTCGTTGTTCTAAAAGGGGAGGGACTGCGACGCTCTATAGCCTATACCGGGCGATTTTGTGTGCATATGCGCACACACGTGCTGTTAAGTCCAGTCCTATTTTAAGTGCATGTAAAAGCCTGGTGTAGGCCGGCCGTGAAATAGCGAAAATAGCAGATCTGCGACGCGTTGAGAGCTTGTAGATCAGCTATTTCCGGGGCGCAACCCAGCACTCTTTAGCTAGTGGAGATGCGATGTACGACATGGATTTCTAAAACAAATTTGTTCAACGCAAAATACTAAGACTTCAAAAATTCTCCTGAATGCAGCCTTCCGGCATTACATGATGGAAGGAAAGGAGTGGCATTTGCATTTCTTTCACCATGTAGTAAATGTTGCATTCGTGGTCTGGAGAGGGCACTTGTTTCACAGACCGGTGAAAGGGCAGGGGCTGAAGCCCCCTTTGATGTCTATGTGTGCACGTCCCTGGTGTAGGCTGTAGTACTGTACTCTACAGCTCTGTTGCTACCTGTGCAGTATCATGTTCCCATTCACTAATATAACTTGGGATGGAAATTGTGGCGTAAATTGGTAGACACCCCTACACATCTGCAAATATTGATCCTTTGATCCGTCATTTATCACAATCGGTAAACTATTCAGAGTGGTTTTGCCATTCATTAACCTTGATGTTAGGCTACTCCACAGTCCTAAAGTCCTATACTAAAAACCTCATATGGATCGTTGAAAGAATATACAATGAAATAGCTGCCAAATTCACGCACACACGCACGCACGAACATCTGTTTGTAGCCTGCAGAGATAGAAGCATGTTCGTTACTACGTTGATTATTACGACTGCACGGTTTGGCCTGGAGCGCAGACAGAAGAAATTATTCATCATTCAAAATAGTGGGTGAACTAAAGGTCAGAGGTCAAAAGTTGTTCGGCATCAAACGGATCATACATGAGCTATGCCTGTTCAAAGTTTGAATTTTCAATTGAGTGCTAAACAGTATAGCGCCACCCTTTGGCCAATGGTTGTGGGCTTTCCATCTTCAACGTTTGGCATAATAGCCCTCTACAAAATTGAAAAACCGACTGCACGGACCATAGGCCCTTCTGGCTTGTCCTCTTAGTACATCTAATGGCCTATTTTCCACTATTCTTCGCACAATAAAGCAGAGCCGAAGAGTTTGATCAATCCTCAAGCCCCCCCCCCCCCCCGCAGCCCCGCCTCCCCCCCCCCCAGCGCGGAAACAAATAAGTTGTTTTCGCTGGTACTTTTAAAGCAGCTTCTATAGGCCAATGTCCAAGCCAAGGTGAGGACTTTCAGGACTATATTATTATTATTATGAGAGAGAGAGAGAGAGAGAGAGAGAGAGGGAGAGGGAGATATAGAGAGATACGGAGGGAGAGAGAGAGAGAGATCATAGGCGGCGGGTGCGTTTTACCTTTGGGTAGGCTACAGAATTGCGTTGGGGGGGACTGTCGCCGCGGATTTATTTATTTCCCAAATGGTCTAAAAATTAGTTATTTAGCATACTTTTACCAATGAATTAGCCTATACACAGACAGCGACTGATCAGCCTATTTTGGACGATATGGGTCTTTTCTCGAGTCAGTGTGTAGTCTCACTAGTCTGTGTAGGGTTAGGTCTCTTTGGTGAATTCTTGATCAGTGTTATTATGTCACGACTCAAGAACAACTACAAAAGAAACCCGATTAGCATTTGAATACTTTTTAACACCTCTTGGACGACCGGTGTCTCTCAAGACAGACTGTTGAGGAACAACAGGGGAGGCGCTGTTTTTCAGAATATTTGACGATGGGATTCTCAGATTGCCGGCGGAAAGGTCCAAAATGTTCGGAATTCCCAGAAAATATGTAATGTAAATGTAAAATGTCCACGAAAATCTTCATGGGGGCCTAAAGGGGCCCTGGGAGTCTTCATGGGGGCTGTGGCCCCGTGGCCCCCACAGACTCTACGTTGTTGCAACAAAGTATAGGGCTTGAGTGGTTAAGTTAACCCATTTAGGCCTGAGGACGATTCTACGAATGTCGTCTAAATCCTGATAGTTTTCTGAAAAACCTATGTTTCTATGTCAGTGGTTCTCAAACTATTTAATGACAAGGACTCCCAGAATTATGTATTTGGCCGCCGGCCCATATCTGAAAATATGTTGTTCCAGGGCAGGGACCCTCACAGTTGCAAAGATTTGAGTTAGAAACTCGATCTGAAAGAATATATTCAATGATTTCAGGCACATTCAGGCAGATCTACAAGCTCATAGCGCGGCACAGCCGTGCTACGAGCTTGTAGATCTGCTATTTTTGAGAAATCGTGAAATCATAACATAATGCTTAAAACACCAAAAGGGGTTCTTCCCACCCAGACTGGGTTAAACGAACACTCTGGGTCTAAAACGTATTACTACACATGGAGATGACCTAACAGGGCATCAGGAGGTTGTGACAGAAGCAGCGACATGGAGATGACCTAACAGGGCATCAGGAGGTTGTGACAGAAGCAGCGAGGGTGAAAAGAGGAGCATTTGATTTCCCTCACAGCTGCAGGGAGTTAGTTGGAATGAGAGGGGGGTAACACCAGCTGCAGACAATGGTTCTTTATCCCTCCCAATGACTTACACACTCCATGCGCACGCACGCACGCACACATGCACACACTCCAGACTGACAGCTCTTGTGTTTCCACCCCCTCTTTGGACAATAACGGGCTCTCTCAGAGTGTAATGTATTGCCACTGTGTGCGTGTGTGTGTGCGCGCGTGCGTGTGTGCAAAAATGTGCTCCACCACCAGTAAACAAAACTATATCATCACAAATTTCAAAACTGCTGCCATATTAACATACTGTAATAGTTTGCTGGTGCATACATTATAGCTTATAGCTGTTTTAGCTGAAAAGCATTACATTTATTGACATATGGGATTTTCTGTCTCTTACATCACAAACAGCCGGAAACACCACAGAAAATCTACTGAATGTTAACACACACACACACACACACACACACACACACACACACACACACACACACACACACACACACACACACACACACACACACACACACACACACACACACACACACACACACACACACACACAAATGACTCAAATTACTAGTATTTATTTCCAATTTGTATATAATTCATTATTTTCAAGATTGTGTACTGTAGATTCAAATTAACCCTGCAGTGGGCAACGAGTTACGAATGCATCCAAAGGATCACGCTGGCCTTGGTCTTCGGGATTCTCCAGAGGGGAGGAGGGAGGCTCAGAACATGGACTTCTAGTAGTACTGCCTGCTCAGAGCGGAGCACACTGCGCCCAAGAATTTCTGCCAGGCCGCCTGCATTTCAGGCGTGAAAGTTTGGATGCCCAGCTTGCCGGCAACAACGATGGAGAGCACGTCGCAAAACAGCTGTGGGGCATATGGAAAAAAACACGGCTACTGTAGATATGTATAATGTACAGTATAAGCCTCTTTGTGCAGTATTCACACTAAATGCATGCGTATATACATTTGTACCAGTGTTGTTTTTGTCGACTAAAACGCGTTATGAGCATGTAGATCGGCTATTTTCAGCAAGCGTCATTACGGCGGCATCAAGGCACCGCCTAAGTACATTTTAGTCGACTAAAATCTCATGATATTTAGTCGACTAAAATCTAGACTAACACTAAAACATTCCAGGTGACTGAAACTAAATGAAAACTATTGAAGAGACTATGACTAAAACTAAAATCAAAATTTGCTGCCAAAAACAACACTGATTTGTACACCTGCTTTTCATCATTACTGTAAGTCATGGCATGGTGGTAGAGAAATGAGTTTGGCATTGTATTCACATGAACATACGGCATGCATCCCCTCCAACTTTCATATGTACAGTATGTACTGTACTTATAGGTACATATTTCATCATGTAGTCAAAACGTCAGAGATAAAGGCTGAGAAAACAATGAAAAAGAAGAGTAAGTAATAAATAATAGATAAACTATTATTTGGTAGAAAAAAAAGGGAGTCAAAGAAATAGCTTGTGCCCTAAAATATGTTCGCCACAGCGTTTGTTCAGAGCCAATATACTGTACGTGTCTCTATGCATTTCATTGGTGACTTTGAAGGCGTATAAATTCATAGCATAACATTATTATAAATTATAAACGTGGGTATAGGTACCCTCACAAAAAACATGCAGTAATCCTGGTCTCTAAACTGCCTCCCCCTGGCCTGCCGGGGCGCCTGATGGAGGGGAAAGGAACTGGTCGGAATAACGTGTTCCTTCCACGCGCTACGTCCAACTAGGGAAAGGAGTAACTTGGACACTCAGGCATGAAGGAAGCATGAGTTCAGGTCCGTTGCTCTCCCCATGTCCCCCATATATGGGGACTAGGTTGGCGGAGGGTGTGTGGAGCCCAGGATCACATTAGATAATTGAAACACGGGTGAAAAATGGGTTACAAAATCGCAGGATAAGAAAATATTTAAAAAAAAATATATATATATATATAAATATATAAATGTTATACCCTGAAGTTGTCGGGATCGACGTGCAGCGTCTCGGAGTGCAGGGTACTCAGCTCCTTGTAAGTATCCTTGAGGTTGTCTAAGTTCTTCAGAGCCCTGTCCAGACCGTGCACGATCTTGACACCGTGCGCTGCGATCCTCGGGTTCTCGATGATGTCCTTGGCGGAGTACAAGTTACCAAAGTCGCCAAAGTACCGCAGGCACCAGGGGTACACGATCAGACACCTGAAGGCAAGGGGAAAAAACGATTTTAGAAATGTGCAGATTGGGGGTTGAAATTATGTTGAAGGGAATGGTCCTAAAACATGTTGCATTAAGTTATACTTATACATTAGGTATTGAAAAATAGCAGAACTACAAGCTCGTAGCGTGGCACCGAGTGCCGCGCTACGAGCTTGTAGGTCTGCCATTTTGGAAAAATCGTGAAAACGTGGCACAAATCTTTGAATATACGTATATATTCTTTCAGAGCGAACGTTTTTAACTCAAATCTTTGCTTCTTGGGCTGTCCCTGGAACATGTTTTCAGATGGGGGGGTCGGCGGTAAAATTCATAATTTTTGGGGTTCCTTGACATGAACCACTGACATGGAAACATGAGGTTTTTCAGAAAACTGTCAGGATTTAGAAGACATTTGTAAAATCGTTCCCGGGTCAAAATGGGTTAACAAAGACATAACAGCTGATATACCTGGACAGAGCATCGGCTCCGACCTCTTCATAGTTCAGAGTGGTGAAGATGTATTGAATCAGGCTACGCTCCTGCTCCGACCACATGTCGTTGTCCATGGTTGCTCTGAGGTGATTTCCTTCAGTCTCGGAAGAAGAAAAATGTAGACCTGCTGCTGTGCTGTAACGATGGCACCTTCTGCTCTTTATATACCCTACATGTCCCCCTGTCCAACACCAGAATACTGCGCTGTGGTAGGTTGGAGATGAGCTTTTGCGATGTATTTTTCTAGTAGCTTCTAGGAGCTTTTGGAAGTTCTATTTTGGTCTACATTTGTGACACTCCTGTGGTCTGTTTATCTTTGGCTGGCTGGATAGAGATAATGTTTGTTCAAAAGTCAGGTTTTATCACACCCATATTATTGGCTGTTTTTAGTTTAGTTTAGTTCTTTCTCCTATGGTTGTATCTTTAATTATTTGACACAACTTTTGAAATTAACGTATCCAATAATTGAATGTGTCGTTGGAGCACTGGAAAATATGGCCTTGTGAAATACTGCCTTTCTTCAGGCCTATAGTCAAAACTAAAAAGCAGTTCTATTGTTTCCAGTGGTGGAAAAAGTACTCAATTGATTTACTTAAGTAAAAGTACCAATACTGCAATTTAGAACTACTTTGTTACAAGTAAAAGTATGGAATTGAAAATGTACTTGAGTAAAAGTACAAAAGTATAATATAGCCAAGCTCACTACAAGCCAAGCTCACTACAATCTCACAATGCGTCGCATTGCGACACATTGTGAGCTTGTAGATCGGCTATTTTCAAATGGCCGAAATGTATAGGGTTGAAGTGTTCAATGTACGTTTTCTAATGAAATTTTTAATCGTAAGTATTAGTAACAAAAGTTTTCAAATAATTGTAGTGTAGTAAAAGTACAAATGTTGGCTCCGAGATGTAGTGGAGTAGAAGTAAAAGTATTGGAAATCGGAAATACTCAAGTAGTACTCAAGTACAAATACCTCAAAATTGTACTTAAGTACAGCACTTATACAGTACTTTTACAGACTGAAGGCAATTGACCTTTTTACTTATGGAAAGTAATATTGAATAAACTGTTAACTGGTTAATATGTGTACCGTCATTTTAAAACTGTAATTTTCTGTAAGGTTTACCTGGACAGCGCTGGACCGCTGGTTGGCAGGTATCAATGCACTTTTAGACCGACACGTTTGTGCCAGCATATGGTGATTATATTTATTTCTTGATCGCCTCTTGTCTCGATGGTTTAAACATGACGTCATGGGCCCACTATATGCTCGATAACAAGGCCTGTTCCAGGATTGGCCCGTTTTGAACAAAATGCCTCAAATCATGAACGCAGAGTGCAATTTGAGGTATAAATCCCTCCCTTTTCACATGGGCCTATTGTAGTGCCACCAGGAGGCCACAGGTGGCGCTACCTGTGCTCTGAGGAACACTTTTTCTATTTATAGTATACTGTAATTTATACGGCTGTGTGTGATGGTGTCCCGCTCTGGAAGTAGCTGATCTACAAGCTTGCAACACGTTACGCAACAACATGCCGTGAGCTTGAAGATCGGCTAGATGGGTAGACTGCAGTTAGTATGACCCAGTGTTGTTTTTGTTGACTAAAACGAAGACAATTCTTTTTCGTCAACTACCTTTTTTCACGGATGAAAACTAAATGGAAACTAAATGAAAACTAGGCCATGATGACTAAAACTAAATATACTGACAATTTCGTCAAGAAATAAAAACTAGACTAAAAGTATAAATAATTTTACACTTGGTTGCATGCTGAAAATAGCTGATCTACAAGCTCGCTTGTAGCTTGTAGATCTGCTATTTTCAGCCAGTGTAAAACAGTCATTGCGACGGCATCATGGCCCACCAAAACACATTTTAGTCGACTAAAACAACTGTAGATTTAGTTGACTAAAATCTCATGATATTTAATCAACTAAAACTAGACTAACACTAAAACACTCCAGGTGACTAAAATGAGACTAAAACTAAATGAAAACTATTGAAGGGACTATGATGACCAAAACTAAAATCAAAATTTGCTGCCAAAAACAACACTGGTATGACCATGATAAATCATCAGACTCAAAGCCTTCTCATTCTGCTTGATGATTGAGAAAACGGGTATACAGCAGACCCACTCCATTCCCTCCTTACACATCGACAAACACATACAGTGCACATACACGTCAGCTGCTTGTAAGAATAATCTACTTCTTCTATAAAAACAGAATCAACTGATTCTAACATAAATAGCATAATATTACGATACAGACGTAAAACAAAAGGCGACAGAGCCTTTGAGGTTGTAGCGCTCACACAGTGAGCATGGTGTTGCGATCCGCAGCCTCGGTGGACATTTTTAAGAATGAACTCAAAACTTTGCTACTTGCACAAGCATTTCCTGATGTTATACATGATGGTTTTCCATGTGTGTGTTGTTTATTTTGCTGCGTTATTCTTTTTTCTTAGATCAATTGTATGTTCCTGTTTTTGGTCAGTTATATTTAGCTTGTCTTTGTTTTTATTCTCTGCATGTGAAGCACTTTGTGAGTTTTCTCTGTGAGAAGTGCTATATAAATAAAATGTACTTACTTACTTACTTACAGAGGGATTCCTAACAACCCATTCTTCCTGATTCAGACAAACCACCTCTGAGGCTCGATGATGGAAAAGTCCCACTCTGCCAGATGGAAGGAAGAGCATCCCTAGGTCGTCCTCAGACGAGCCCCCTCCATCGTCGCTTCCAGTCATCCCGGTTCTCAATACATCTGGCCAGCTCGTTGGTGCTTTGCGCTCCTGCGTCATTCTCGAGTATACGTCCACATATGTTAATGTGGGACGTCCTCGTGACCGGTGCCCATGTGTTGGTTCCCACAGCACTAGTTTGCTGCATGGCCGGCACCTCTTGGTGTCTTTGGTAGTGTCCTGCTATTGTCTCATTCTCCTGGCTGGTATTAATTAATTGCTCCGTTGAGTTGACCAATGAGCCCAGGTACTTGAAGTCCTTGACTTCCTTCAGAGCAGTGCCTCCTGTTGTTGTCAGAGGTGGATTCTCCGATGGGATATTATAGGTGTTAACTTCAGTTTTCTTGGCATTCAGCCGGAGGCCAACCTTGGCACGCTCTGATTCCACTCTGTTCAGGAGCTCCTGAGATGGTTCCACTCTGGTCAGGAGCTCCTGAGCTTAATTGTTCCACTCTGGTCAGGAGCTCCTGAGAACGTAAAAGTATTGGAAATACTCAAGTACTGAATACCAAAAAATTGTAAATGTTACTTTCCACCACATACTATCAAGCATCAGCATTCTACGTAAAAAGGCATGCAGCGTTGGCACTGTTTCAATGGAAGTTGTTGGCTGATGAATATTTCAGGAAACCCAGAGATTGCCTGCCTGTGTGTGTGTGTGTGTGTGTGTGTGTGTGTGTGTGTGTGTGTGTGTGTGTGTGTGTGTGTACAGTATGTGATGCGCTGCAAACACGTGCTTAGCGGTGTGAACTCTAAGCAGTCCCTAAGCCATGTAGAAACCTCTCAGCTCAATGCATTATTCAGGAGCGAGCAGAGCGAGACTGAGGGGCAAAGCCAGTTTGAGAAAGAACGACAGAACGAGAGGAAACCGATAACATTAGTGTTAGCGCCGGGGACTCAAGGAAGTTCTTTAGGAAAAGAGAGAGCTCAAGAAAATATCTTTTTATATAAATATATATAGCTCTCTGTCTGCCGAGCAATCTCCGTTCCTACTCTCACCTATGGTCATGAAGTGTGGGGTCATGACCGAAAGAATAAGGTGGCGAATACAAGCGGCCAACATGAGTTTTCTCAGACGGGTGGCTGGCTTCTCCCTTAGAGATAGGGTGAGAGTCTCCTTAGCATGGAAAGGAGCCATCTTATAGGTTGTTCGGGCATCTGGTTAGGATGCCTCTCGGGCGTCTCCCTAGGGAGGTCCTCGATGCACGTCCCACTGGGAGGAGACCCCGGGACAGACCTAGGCGCAGATGGAGGGATTAGATCGACTCACTGACTTTGGAACGTCTCGGGATCCCCCAGGAGGAAGTCACTAATGTTGCTCTGGAGAGGGAAGTCTGGAGCTCTCTGGTGGAGCTGTTGCCCCCGCGACCCGACTACGGATAAGCGGTTGAAGATGGATGGATGGATGGATGTATATATATATATTTATATATATATATATATATATATATATATATATATATATATATATACCGGGTATATATATATCTTTTTCTTTACCTGAGGCCGATTCTACTTTATGCCTTTTATATCGGTGGTTCTAAATTCAATTTCAATTCAAAGGAGCTTAAATTAGCATGGAAAAAACATATTTACGTGGCCAAACCAAGTGTCAAAATATAAGTACAAAATATACAGTAAGTAAATTTTTTAACTGAATGTTCAAAAATTTACAAGCTCGCAGCGTGGGACGAAGTGACGCTCTGTGAACTACATCTGCTTTTTTGGAATAACCACCTTTAAAATCTAAAATGACACGGATGCTTTCCTGCTTTTAATAGGTTTTAAAGGATGGCTTTAACCCATTCAGGACGGGAACCGCTTTTGGTGTTTTAAGCATTATGTTATACTTTAGCTATTGAAAAATAGAAGATCTACAAGCTCATAGAGCGGCACCAGCACTATAAGCTTGTAGATCTGCTTTTTCTTTGTGAAAATGTGGCGCGAATCTTTGAATATATATTCTTTCAGAGCGAACATTTTTAACTACAATCTTTGCTTCTGGGGGAGGTCCCTGGAACAACATATTTACAGATGGGGGTCGGCGACCAAATACAGATAATTCTGGGGGTCCTTGACATGAAAAAGGTTGAGCACCACTGAAATACAGTAGAAACATGGGCTTTTCAGAAAACTGTCGTGATTTAGAAGACCCCCCCCCCCCGAGACCAAAGATGCCACAAAATGTAATTACTCCTACTACTGTGCAATGGAAACAAAAAATAAATAAATAAATAATGATAGTAATAATAATAATGATTAAACCATGCCCTTAACCAAATCTGCAATACCAGACCAAATCTCAATGTTTTCCTCTTTTGCACCATGCAATCTTGCTGTACACATTTCTAGATAAATGATAAACAATAAGTATGTTATATAAATTCTGGGAATGGGTACTTGAACAGCTAAAGCCATACGGCCCGCCCCCACATTTCCCATACTCAAGGCTGTGATGTCAGGACTCAGGGGTGGATGAAGTCGACCCTGGCAACTCACTACTAGGTCTGGACAAACACACTACTAGGCACTACCTGGCAACTCACTACTAGGTCTGGACAAACACACTACTAGGCACTACCTGGCAACTCACTACTAGGTCTGGACAAACACACTACTAGGCACTACCTGGCAACTCACTACTAGGTCTGGACAAACACAGGGATACTGTGCTTTATATCAATGATATTAATCAAATTTCACATCAGTGTTGATTCCGTCGACTAAAACTAAAACAAAAAATGTTCATCTACTACCTTTTCTCACTGACGAAAACTAAATGGAAACTAAATGAAAACTAAGCTATGACGACTAAAACTATAAGACTAAATATATCGACGATTTTGTCAACAAATAAATTAAAAACTAGACTAAAATGTTAGGAAGGGACTAGTGGACAAGGGATCCAGTATAAGTCATTTTACACTTGCATGCTGAAAATAGCCGATCTACTGTACAAGCCGTTCTACAAGCCCACAACGCGTCGCAGCGTAGAACGGCTATTTTCAGCAAGTGTAAACTCAGTCATTACGACGGCACAACACATTCCAGGTGTCTAAAACGAAATTAAAACTATTCAAGAGACTATGACTAAAACTAAAATCAAAATTTGCTGCCAAAAACAATCATCATGCATATAGCAAATATATGTTTTAAATGCAAGATATTTACAATCAATGTGGGGGTTTAAATAAAAAAAAATACAAAAAAATACATTTAATTGGTAGATTTTTATTGAAAGAAATAGATATTATTTTCTTTCTTTTATAGGGAGGGGGGGGGGGTCACCTTTGTAGCCGATCTAGAAGACCACAACGACACATTGTGAGCTTTTAGATCTGCAATTTTCTGAAAATGTATAGGATGCCTGGGGTCAGTGTTGTTTTTAGCAGTATAGGATGCCTGGGGTCAGTGTTGTTTTTAGCAGTATAGGATGCCTGGGGTCAGTGTTGTTTTTGGCAGTATAGGATGCCTGGGGTCAGTGTTGTTTTTGGCAGTATAGGATGCCTGGGGTCGGTGTTGTTTTTAGCAGTATAGGATGCCTGGGGTCAGTGTTGTTTTTAGCAGTATAGGATGCCTGGGGTCAGTGTTGTTTTTAGCAGTATAGGATGCCTGGGGTCAGTGTTGTTTTTAGCAGTATAGGATGCCTGGGGTCAGTGTTGTTTTTGGCAGTATAGGATGCCTGGGGTCAGTGTTGTTTTTAGCAGTATAGGATGCCTGGGGTCAGTGTTGTTTTTAGCAGTATAGGATGCCTGGGGTCAGTGTTGTTTTTGGCAGTATAGGATGCCTGGGGTCAGTGTTGTTTTTAGCAGTATAGGATGCCTGGGGTCAGTGTTGTTTTTGGCAGTATAGGATGCCTGGGGTCAGTGTTGTTTTTGGCAGTATAGGATGCCTGGGGTCAGTGTTGTTTTTGGCAGTATAGGATGCCTGGGGTCAGTGTTGTTTTTGGCAGTATAGGATGCCTGGGGTCAGTGTTGTTTTTGGCAGTATAGGATGCCTGGGGTCAGTGTTGTTTTTGGCAGTATAGGATGCCTGGGGTCAGTGTTGTTTTTGGCAGCACATTTTTATTTTAGCTTTAGTCATAGTCTCTTTTTCATTTAGTTTCAGTCACATTTTAGTCAGTTTAGGAATGTTTTAGTGTTAGTCTAGCTTTAGTCGACTAAATATCATAAGATTTTAGTCGACTAAATCTACAGTTGATTTAGTCGACTAAAATGTATTTTGGTGGGCCTTGATGCCGTCGTAATGGCTGTTTTTACACTTGCTGAAAATAGCCGAGCTACAAGCTCACAACACGTCGCAGCGCGACGCGTTGTGAGCTTGTAGATCGGCTATTTTCAGCATGCAACCAAGTGTAAAATGACAATACCATTGAAGCACTACTGTTACAAGAACAACATGCAGATTCTGAGGAGAAACACTGGATTGTCATTTTTTTTTTACCCATTAATGGGTCAATACAATAATAAAATGACAATAACGGAACGGAATAAAACCTTCCTCTCCCACTGTTACCAATCTACTGTAAACACTGTATCTACCGCACGTAGGCACGCATGGCTGCAGTTCGGATCATAAATGACAAAAAGTGAGTCGCAAGTACGCGCACGCACACACACACACACACACACACACACACACACACAGTGATATGAGGCGAGGGACACACACACTCGCACACACCTTATCTTTCTCCTCACCCTATTATATCACTGCAACAGCTGCTGACTGGCAGCTTCCATAAAGTGGTGGTCAAAGGTTTGCCGTGTACACATACTGTACACATACTGTCTGTGTCTCATTAACACAAGAGTTTCACTTCTGTCTTCCAGGCAGCAGCTCCTCACAGAGTTTAAAGTATCAAGTAGAAATACTCTGTTACGGCCTGGGCCGTGGCTCAGCGGTCCAGGCACCTTGGTCCAGTCTGGCAGTGTGCCGCGGGTTCGACTCCCGATCCCGACGGCCTTGACTGCATGTCACCCCCCCCCCCCATCTCTCTCCCCATTTCCTGTCAGACTACTGTCTGTCCCTCCATAAAAATAAAAATAAATAAATAAAGGCGAAAGCCACAAAAAAAAACTCTGTTACAAGCTGTGTTGATTTTGGCGGCACATTTTGATTTTAGTTTTAGTCATAGTCTCTTGAATAGCTTTCATTTAGTTTTAGTCACATTTTAGTCACCTGGAATGTCTTGGTGTTGGTGTTTAGTCGACAGTCGATTTAGTCGACTAAAATGTGTTTTGGTGTCGTAATGGCTGATTATACACTTGCAGGAAACGTGAGCTTGGAAATCGGCTATTTTCATCATGCAACCAAGTGTAAAATTACTTCTACTGGATCTCTTGTCCACTATAGTCCCTTTGTAAAGTTGGCCGATTGGTCAAGGTTCCAAAACAAGAGATGCAAAGTTTATTTGGGGTGTTTTATATTCTCCCAAACGACTCCTCCTACAACAATTGCAGTTCAGCATGAATAGTGAAGGCCTTAAGAGCACAGTGCGGTCATCATATGGGCATACCGAACAATCCATGCCAAAACAATGGGAACATTTCCATCTTCTCAATCATCTTCTTCATGAAAAGTCCATAAAATACATTATGGACATTGGCAGGTCATAATGTACCACTCCGTGATTTACAAATGACCTGCACGGATCAATCACAACGGTAACCAATCTATGATGCACAAGAGGCTCTCCTACACACAGTGGCATAAGAGTGTCATTTCAGTTCGCATCTTTAACCCATCAAAGCGCCAGTGCTTAATGCAACGAATCCCTCCCAAGCTGAGCCACACTAGGATCGTCGGAAATGTCACGGGAGTACAGATCACTAATGAAAGAAGGGCGTCAAAGGAATATACTACCGAAAGCAGGAATAAACATCTGTTTTGGATAAGCAATTATCTGCAGAAAATATAGGTGAACGCCACACACATCAGAACTAGGTACATCCTACTGGGGCGACCCGGTATAGCTGAATGGTTAGGGCATATCATATGCCACATACAATTTAGGCATTTAGCAGACACTCTTAATCCAGAGCGACTTACATTAAGCAAGAACAAAAGCATGGCAATACATCACATACATAAAAAGTAGTTATCATGAAACACAATGAAGACAAAAACTATGAAAAAAGCAGACCCGTCTGAACTGAGCGGTGCTGTGTGTGTGTGTGTTGGCTAAACAGACATACATACATAGACATACACAGCCACACTGCTCAACAGTGCCACATTACGCTGACGAAGGCCCTTGGCCGAAACGCGTTCGTTGTGTTGCTGCTTGCAGCTTACCTTTCCCTTGTAAAGATGAAACAATAAAGTGCCTTAAAGGACTCCGTGAGTGCTGGTATTCTCCTTCTTCTGAAGTGGTTCCTGACCGTGCACCCGGTAAAATGTTCCAAGAGATTGAGTGAGACAGTGGAGTTGTGCGTGCTTCCCTCTTTCCACATTAGGTCACCCAGCAGCTGTCTGTACTTAAACATACATGGAGACATACAGTACATATGCATAGAGACATACACAGCTGTTCATTGGAGAGGTTAAGCACGGCTCAACAAGTAGGTGCAGATATTGGCCGATAAAAAACGATAGAAGCTAACAGAGTGATTGTTGGACGACGGACGCACTATGTGCTCTCAAAGTGAATGTGTATGGTATTAGGACACTGGACATCTCAAACTGAACGTGTATGGTATTAGGACACTGGACATCTCAAAGTGAATGTGTATGGTATTAGGACACTGGACATCTCAAAGTGAATGTGTATGGTATTAGGACACTGGACATCTCAAAGTGAATGTGTATGGCATTAGGACACTGGACATCTCAAAGTGAATGTGTATGGTATTAGGACACTGGACATCTCAAAGTGAATGTGTATGGTATTAGGACACTGGACATCTCAAAGTGAATGTGTATGGCATTAGGACACTGGACATCTCAAAGTGAACAGACTGAGGGGGAGGAGGAGGGGTCTGACACAGGAAACGAGGCACTGGGGAGTTCTTCCAGGGGAGACCTGCGGAGCTATGGAGCTGATTTAGTCGACTACATTTTATTTCGGCAGGCCTTGATGCTGTCTTAATGACTGTTTTTACAGTCATTACGACGTAGCCGATAGTATAAGCTGACAACGCGTCGCAACGCATTGCGAGCTTGCAGATCTGCTATTTTCAGCATGCAACCAAGTGTAAAATGACTTATACTGGATCTCTTGTCCACTAGTCCCTTCCTAACATTTTAACGGCGAATATTATAGTGATCCACAAGCTTGCAACGCACGACGTTGTGAGCTTGTAGATCGTCTATTATCGCCAACCACAGAGACGTTATAGGAGGTATAAGCGGTTAAGTGGTCAAACTCTTTCTAATTAGGAAAATATAATTAATTAATCTGGCATGAAAACAATTTTAGTCACCTGGAATGCTTTAGTGTTAGTCTAGTTTTAGTCTACTACATCTACAGTTGATTTAGTCGAGTAAAATGTATTTTGGCAGGCCTTGATGCCGTCCTAATGACTGATTTTACACTTGCTGAAAATAGCCGATCTACAAGCTCAACGCAGATCTACAAGCTCACAAAACGCAGCGCGATGCGATGTGTGCTTGTAGATCTGCTCATTTCACCATGCAACCAAGTGTAAAATGACTTATACTGAATCTTGTCCACTAGTCCCTTCCTAACATTTTAGTCTAGTTTTTATTTGTTGACAAAATCGACAGTATATTTAGTCATAGTTTTAGTCATCATGGCTTCGTTTTTATTCAGTTTTTATGTCGTTTTTGTCAGTGAAAAAAGGTAGTCGACGAACATTTTTCGTCATAGTATTAGTCGACGAAAACAACACTGCTTGTAGGTCTGCTATTCTTAGCGCAAGACACACGTCACACGACAAAGTACGAATCGGGAGATAATCAGTACAAAAACATTATACCATGACCAGACAGTGGCCAAGTGGTTAGAGTGTCCACCCTGAACCTGGGAGGTTGGGTTTCGATCCCCGGCCGGGTCATACCAAATACTGTAAAAATGGGACCCAATGCCTCCCTGCTTGGCACTCAGCATCAAAGGGTTGGATTGGGGGGTCAAATCTACTAACCCAATGATTCGCGAGCGCAGCACGGCTGCAGCTCACCGCTCCTTTTTTTTTAAATATATATATTTTTTATCCCACGATTTTGTAACCCATTTTTCACCCCTGTGTCAATCATCTAATGTGATCCTGGGCTCTACACACCCTCCGCCAACCTGGGGAGAGCAACGGACTTGAACTCATGTTTCCTTCATGCCTGAGTGTCCAAGTTGCTCCTTTACACCTGACAGGGGGGAGTTTCCCTGGTTGGACGTAGCGCGTGGAAGGAACACGTTATTCCAACCAGTTCCTTTCCCCTCCATCAGGCGCCCCGGCTGGCCAGGGGGAGGCAGTTTAGAGACCAGGATTACTGCATGTTTTTTGTGAGGGTACCTACCCTAGGGGACACGGGAGAACATGCAAACTCCACACAGAAAGGCCCTTTCACCAACCCCGCCTTCGGGTATGGGCACTGATGACGTGGAGGAGGAAACACGCCACCAGCACCCACAGCGTCCCGAGCGGGAATCGAACCCAGGACCTTCTAGCTGTGAGGCGACAGCACTACCAACTGTGCCACCGTGCCCCTTCAGCTCACCGCTCCTTGGCTGCAGCTCACGGCTCCTTGGCTGCAGCTCACCGCTCCTTGGCTGCAGCTCACCGCTCCTTGGCTGCAGCCCCACCGCTCCTTGGCTGCAGCTCACCGCTCCTTGGCTGCAGCTCACCGCTCCTTGGCTGCGGCTCACCGCTCCTTGGCTGCAGCCCCAACGCTCCTTGGCTGCAGCTCACCGCTCCTTGGCTGCGGCTCACCGCTCCTTGGCTGCAGCTCACCGCTCCTTGGCTGCGGCTCACCGCTCCTTGGCTGCAGCTCACCGCTCCTTGGCTGCGGCTCACCGCTCCTTGGCTGCGGCTCACCGCTCCTTGGCTGCGGCTCACGGCTCCTTGGCTGAAGGTCACCGCTCCTTGGCTGCGGCTCACCGCTCCTTGGCTGAGGCTCACCGCTCCTTGGCTGCGGCTCACCACTCCTTGGCTGCGGCTCACCGCTCCTTGGCTGCAGCTCACCGCTCCTTGGATGCAGCTCACCGCTCCTTGGCTGCAGCTCACCGCTCCTTGGCTGCGGCTCACCGCTCCTTGGCTGCAGCTCACCACTCCTTGGCTGCAGCTCACCGCTCCTTGGCTGCGGCTCACCGCTCCTTGGCTGCGGCTCACCCCTCCTTGGCTGCAGCTCACCGCTCCTTGGCTGCGGCTCACCGCTCCTTGGCTGCAGCTCACCACTCCTTGGCTGCGGCTCACCGCTCCAAGAGATGGGTCAAATGCGGAGAACAAATTTCACTGCGGTAATGTGTGTGACAAATCAATCATACGACTTTGATCTTTGATGAACACGTTTTGCGGAGGGAGACCCAAAACTGGTTCCATCTTGTAGCTCATGTGAAACTACAAAATGTTAGTCAGTCTACACCTGTTGCCATTAAAAAAAAAAAAAAACACAACACCATTCCAACCCATCAAAGTCAACGGATAATCATTTCATTTTCTCTAAGTATATACAAATAATGGTTGAGGGAAACGAAATAAAGCCAAGGGGAACAGAAGATCACAAAGAACAAAACGACTAAAACACACACACACACACAGACACACGCACGCACACACACAGGCAATCGACCTCAGCACACCAGGAAAAACGCATCCAGATGTGCTCCTCATCTCCCAAGATCACCAACCCCCTCCTACACACGCGCACACACACACACACAGAGAGAATTGTGGGCCACACATGGGCTACATATTACAAAGAGTCACTCTTCAATGTCTCTTCTCTCCCCTCTGCCTTCATTCTCCAACTCACAAACATACAGTACATCACACACACACACACACACACACACACACACACACACACACACACACACACACACACACACACACACACACACACACACACACACACACACACACACACACACACACACACACACACACACACACACACACACACACACACACACACACACACACACACACACACACACACACACACACACAGTCTTTTAAGCCCCTCCTCTCCTCTATACTCCATGGCAGTGAGTCTGGTTGAGGCCCAAACGAAGGGGAGCTCTGGCACAAATATGTACGCGTGCACGTGCGCGCGCATGTGTGTGCTCGTGTGTGTGCTCGTGTGTGTGCACGCGCATCCTCCTCGAGTCCCAGACAGGAAGGAAGAGAGTGGGCCGGCCCGGCCGCGCAGCTACAGAACTCCGGTATTGTTTTTTCTCCTTTTTCCCCCTCTTTTCCATCAGCCTCTGAGCTCGGCGCTTAAAGAAACAGACATCAATAATGAATGACAGCTCCTCTGGCCCGGCGTGACGTCGTCTGCAATATGACTCACTTATGATTCATTTGCATTCAGACGTCTAAGTATATAACCCAGTCTCCTCACAGAGCAGTCAAATATATACCCCAGTCTCCTCACAGAGCAGTCAAATATATACCCCAGTCTCCTCACAGAGCAGTCAAATATATACCCCAGTCTCCTCACAGAGCAGTCAAATATATACCCCAGTCTCCTCACAGAGCAGTCAAATATATACCCCAGTCTCCTCACAGAGCAGTCAAATATATACCCCAGTCTCCTCACAGAGCAGTCAAATTAATTCGATATTTTTAAGCATTTTCAACCTGGCGTTCCTATTCTGGGCATGGCCTTATACCGGGTAGGAATGTTTTTAAAATGTTGGATAAAACAAAATAGCAGATCTACAAGCTCACACATCGGCAACACTATAAGGCGGTGGTTAGACTTGAAAGTGGTTAGACTTGTTCATTTTACCGGTCTAGCTCAAACTCTCTCTGCGAGAAATTAACTATAAAGTCTTCTGAAAGTGAAAGGAAGATGGTTAGAGCCAGTGGTGGAAAAAGTACTCAATTGTTTTATTCAGTAAAAGTACCAATACTGCAATTTACTACTTCGTTACAAGTAAAAGTACATAATTGAAAATGTACTTGAGTAAAAGTACTACATGGAAACTAAATGAACTAGAGTAAAATGTCAGGAAGGGACTAGTGGAGATCCAGTATAAGTAAAACACAAGTCATTTTACACTTGATTGCATGCTGAAAATAGCAGATCTTGTGAGCTTGTAGATCTGCTATTTTCAGCAAGTGTAAAATCAGCCATTCTGACGGCATCAAAGTCCGCCAAAACACATTTTAGTCGACTAAATCACCTGTCGATTTAGTCGACTAAAACTAGACTTAACACAAAAACATTCCAGGTGACTAAAATGTGACAAAAAAACGAAGTGAAAACTATTCGAGAGACTGACTAAAACTAAAATAGAAATTTGCTGCCAAAAACAACTTATTACGACGAGCTGCTGTGTGGAATGAACGACACGGAGGAACTGAATCTTCTTTTGTGGAGGACAATAAAGTCAGTCAGGGATTCTCAGGCGGCTACTCCGGCTCGGCAAGGCCCAATGAGAAAGAAGGGGGGAGGCAGGGCCCAATCAGAGGGGGGGGGGGGACGGGACGACGACAGCCTCTTAGACGGAACGCGGTGAGATCACCAAATTGGCAACGACTATGAAAACAAATCTCGCTCACACAAATACCAGACATGCGCGCTCCCGCTGACACACACACACACACACACACACACACACACACACACACACACACACACACACACACACACACACACACACAAGCACACACACACAGGAAAATAAAGAAGAAAACTAAAAAAGAGGAACCATAATCCGGTTAGTGAACCAGTAAATGTCAGAGGTCATGAGGGTGAGAAGGATTTTAATATAAAAGCTCAACATCATAACTCCTTAAGATACAAAAGCTTTCAATAGACTATATGTCATACAAACAAGTGTCCATAACATAACACAACATTCTGCACATTCAAGCATAGATACTGTACACAAAGTCACGCCTTTGCAAGCAGAGGAACCGTGATTAAAACTTTACAAGTGTGTTATCACTGATGCCAGTCTGTGGACAGGAGGGCCTCGTCCCGTCACCACATGCAGAGAGACGTGCACACATAGACATGCCCTTTTACCTGTCTGTAAAACAACTGCCCTCTCCAGACCACGAATGCATGTTTACTATGGTGAAAGAAAATCAAATGCCACTCCTCTACTTTCCATGCCATATATACCGGAAGAATTGCTTTTTTCCCGAAGTCTCCTGTACTTGAACACAGTATTTTGCGTTGTGAGCTTGTAGATCTGCTATTTTTGTCCAAAAGTGCCCTCTTACGGGATTTCAGCCCCTGCCTCTCTCATGCACCCGACTGGATGTGTGACTAAGGCTCGGATCGGCTGCTTTTGACAGCATGGCTCCTTTTCACTGACGACAGCAGGCCGGCGACTGATAACGTATCCTGGGGACAATGAATTCGGGGGAAGTAAATGTTGGATTTAGTTTTAATAGCCAAATGGAAAAAAAGCTTGTCTCTTAAAACTACTGAGCGGCCGGCGATGACCTCAACATGTTGTTGATAACAGCGTGATACGAGTTACAATTCCTTTCCCGGCCTGAATGCGAACCGTGTGGCACTACACAGTCCCCAGAATAATGCCTGAATCCCATGCTAGAAGGCTTTCTTACCTTTATTTGTAGTTGTTACGTCCCCACCAAAGTTATTGGCACAAATGAATACTTGACACAGGCAAAAAGACAAGAACCAATTTCACACCAAGTTAGACACAAGCACACACTGACACACGCACGCTTGTAGACAGCAACTAGTGTCGATAGATCCTTTGTCGGCAGAAAAGACGCTCCACTGCACTCCTTGTATCATCAAAACACAATACATTACTAGTAGCACTCTTGACTGCTATGCAGGTGTGTGTGTGTGTGTGTGTGTGTGTGTGTGTGTGTGTGTGTGTGTGTGTGTGTGTGTGTGTATGTATGTATGTGTGTATGTATGAGTGTGTATGTGTGTATTCTTCCTATAATATAGGAAGAAAACCTTTTGACCCGAGACCAGATCTCTGTGTCAATACGCTGATCTCTGAGCTGGCTGCTCATTTCAAGATGTCTAAACTAGATGTTCCCATTCCCATCACAGAGGAGGTGCCCTGTGATGTCTGCTCTGACACCAAGATTAAAGCTGTGAAGAGCTGCCTAACATGTGTGGCCTCTTATTGTTATCGTAAAGTTGCAGCCTTGAAGACGCACAAGTTAGTCGACCCTGTAAAACTGGAGGACAGGCTGTGTAAAGAACACGGCAGGATGCTGGAGCTATTCTGTAGAAGAGACCAAGAGTACATTTGCATTACATGTTCGAAGACAGAACGTAAAGATCACAACACGGTCCTGATAGAGGTAGAGTACAAAGAGAAGCGTCTGCAGCTGGACGAGAAAAGGGCTGAGCTAGAGAAGATGAACTGGGAGCTACAGGAAAAGATTCAGCAGTTCAGAGTCACAGTAGAGAAGAACAATATAATGGCAGAGAATGAAAAAGCAGACACCGTTCAGGTCTGCTCTGCTCTGGTGTCTTTCAGTAAGAGAACAGAGGCTGAGCTCATCGAGGTGATAGAGTTGAAGTCCCGATCGGCAACGCGCAAGGCCGAGGGCCTCATCAGAAAGCTGGAGGAAGAGGTCACTGAGCTCCAGAGGAAAAGCACTGAGCTGGAGCAGCTCTCGCACACCGAGGACCACCTCCACCTTCTGCAGAGCTTCCCGTCTCGCTATGGAGTAGAACACCTGAGCTGTTTGAGTGACGTTAAGCTGTCCTGTGAGGTGAGTGTGAAGAATATACACACAGCTATCGCTCAGCTGCAGGAGACACTGGATGGAGAAATGGAGAAGCTCCCCGAGGTCATGCTGAAGAAGATCCGGCAGCAGCATGCAGTAGATGTGACTCTGGACCCTGACACAGCGCACCCCAAACTCGTCCTGTCTTTGGACGGGAAGCAAGTGAACGTGAAGAAGATTCTTCCTGACAAGTCAGAGAGATTTGAAACAAGTCTTCACTTGTGGTTTTGACTTGATACTGTTGGTCATATCGGTTCATATCGGTACTATCGACAAATATCACTGTGTGATCATTTATTGTTTTTTTATTGATTCAGTGAGATCACTGTCCAGATCACCGTCTGTTTAGCTCTCCGTTGTGTAGGCTCATCCAGAGCCATCTAATAGAAGAGTTGCGACATTGAGGGGGAAGAAACCGAGCACTGGTGATGCAGCCTGGATAGAGAGGGACAAGCTGGGGTTGGAAATACATTGTTTTCAACGAGGGCGGCGCAAATAAGAGCTATTTTAAGCATGTGTGCAACATGACAACTGTTTTAAAGTATTTTACAGTAACAACTAAAGTCTCTGTAATGTTTATGTACGATTACTACAACAAAACAATCTAAAATAAAGGGATATAAGATCATTAAAGCTGGGCTGTTGCCCGAGTCCAATGCATTTCTGCCTACTTCCGGTCCAGGACTTCCGGTCCCCACGCTCAATAGCAGTCTATGTAGGAGAGCCGCCATTGGACTGAAGCCCCATGAAGTGACCAATAGAAGTCTATGTAGGAGAGCCGCCATTGGACTGAAGCCCCATGAAGTGACCAATAGAAGTCTAGGAGAGCCGCCATTGGACTGAAGCCCCATGAAGTGAACACAGTTTGCGTAACTCTGTCTATATCTAAGGCTCTGGGCTCGTCTAGGCCAGTGGTTCTAAACCTGTGGGTCGGGACCCCCAGAGGGGTCCTCACATGATTTGAGGGGGGTCCACAGATGACAGTGACCATGACCATTTATTAACCGTCTTCCTGCCATTGCCGAAGCCCTTCGGCAATTGAAGCATTAATTTGATATTAACGCTTGCTGCCATTGCCGAAGCCCTTCGGCAATTGCTCTTTTATAGTGCTTATGATTGATCAAGCCATAATGCTACTCACGTTAGCCGGTTAGCTAGCACTGTTGTTAGCACTGCACTGGATCGTTCATATTAATTCACCGTCGCCATAAGAATCCATTCTATCCGTTTCTTTCAATCGCCTGTATCTCCTATTCCTTGTCCCAGATGGCATTTTTGGTCAAAACAGCGTTTCTTTGACGGCACGAGCCGACGTTGTGGAGTGCTAAAATGTACCGGCATGATTCGATCATGTAAACAAAGGTTGTCTTGGCAACGTAAAGCTGGCAGGGATAAGCTCACTTCCGGTTGAGGCAAAATGTGGCTTTTCAAAATAAGAGCTCAAATTAAAAAAATGCTGGCATGAATTAGGTCCTAATTTCTCAATAAATGGCAGCAGTAAAAGGGTTAAGGACTTTCAATACCTTTTTAGCACATCAAAAAAAGAAAGAAAGAAAAGACAAAAACCATTACTGCATCAAAAGTAATCAACAAGCTTATTACTACAGTAAATAGCCGATCTACAAGCTCACAAAGCCTCACATTGCGAGGCGTTGTGAGCTTGTAGATCAGCTATTTTCAAAAAATAAATAATAATAATCTCAACTAAACTCCTACAAGGCCATGGTCCGTCAGTGAAAAGGTTCCGCTCTGCCCACTTCAATGTTAACCAACATTTTAAAACCCATTTCCTTTCTCAGAATTTTTTTTCCCAGCTTGAGGTTTTTGTATCAAAACGGCAATTGTGGTTCCAATAGAGCACTGAAGTCTGACGTCAATATCGGTAGAGGGCGCAAATCCACAGGTTCATGTACTTTTTATTTGCATTGTAATCCCCATAGGGGGATCTTAGATCACCTCATATAAGGACTGTGTTTGAAAAATAAACAAATCATCCAGTCACTCATATGGATATGAAGAATCAACTGACTGAGAGAAAACGCTATTGTTACTGCTACTGAATTAGTTACATTTTCGCTAGAAACAGACTGCATCATATATGAGTGACTGACTGTCATAAACGATACAGAGACACCTCCCTGACAATAACACAGAGACAGCTTGTTTATTTTTGGACCACAATGCTTATAGTAGACGATTTTAAGATGAGCCCATGTTGTTCTCAATAGAGAAATTACTTCCGTGAACCAGGGGAAACCAGGGGATGAGCGAGTGACACCAGGACTTTGGCGCTCTATAGTATCGCTCAGTGCAGTGTCTCTACAGCCATAACACAACACCTTGTATCAAGTGGCTGTGTGTGGTCCTTAATCCCTGCTCTGTAGATGGAGGCCCATCTTCATCTGCTGCTCCATGCATTCCTTCAGCTTGTCCTCCGTCAGAGTCAGCCTCTGCTCCAGGATAGACACGGTCTGGAAGGATGGAGAGAGAGACACAGAGAGAGAGAGAGAGAGAGAGAGAGAGAGAGGATGTAGGGTTAATGATCGAGGAGGCAAGGAGAGGAAGGAGTAAAAGACAGAAGAGCAGAGGGGATTAAGAGAGGAGAGAGAGGGAAGGAAAGAAGGAAGCCAACGGGGTAGGTACTGTCTGTCTGTCTATATACAGTAAGACATATACTGTATATGGTATAAAACCAGAGGATACTATACTACACCAAGGTCTCTTGTGGAAGTTCACACTGCGTGACTTAATGTCAGTGGTGGAAAGTAACTAAGTATTTTTACTTAAGTATTGTACTTAAGTACAATTTTGAGATTATTTGCAATTTCCAGTACTTGTACTACATCTCGGAGCCAACATTTGTACTTTTACTCGACTACAATTATTTGAAAACATTAGTTACTAGTTACTTTATCTATTTTAATTTTGATTAGAAAACATACATTAACCATTTCGGCCATTTGAAAATAGCCGATCTACAAGCTCACAATGCGTCGCAGACTCGCAACGCAACGCATTGTGAGCTTGTAGATCGGCTATTTTCAATAGATTTTCTACATTTTTTTTATTTGTGAAATGTGACATTCTGCAATATGAATACTTTTTACTTTTAGTACTTTAAGTACATTTTGATGCCGATACTTTTCTACTTTTGCACAGTTCTAAATTGCAGTATTGGTACTTTTACTTAAGCATTGAGTACTTTTTCCACCACTGCTTAATGTTCAGAAGTGCCAGTCAACATTCTATTATTAGAGTGAGTCTTATAGGTTCTGTGGAGGTCAAGCAGTTCCTTGTGAGAATGAGTACACGCACAAAGAGCCACCATTATTCTTTCTGCGTCCCACGGCCTTTATAATTCATTTTAGATTGTGTGATGATGCCTTTAAACAGCATAATGATATTATAGTCTTTTTGTTCTACCTTTTTTTTTAAGGTTTCGGTACAGAAAAGGTAATTGCTGGGTTGACCCCCGCCCCCCCCGCCCCTGACTTTATGCATTTGATGTGGACACCCACAAATGGTTGAAAAGCAGCAGGGTTTCTGGGCACTGTTCCTGAGGGGAGGTGTGGCCACTCAGCCTGCGTATTTGGGAAGGTCATGTTTATCTATGGAGGATACAACCAGCTGACTACTAATGACATGTACAAGTTGGACAAGTTGATTTGCTGATGTAATGGTGATGTAAAACAAACGGTGCCACAAGTCACTGCCGACACAAACATTAAATGCCATTAACAATAAAGGGATAATATGACGTAATGAGTTACATTATGATGTCAATTTTCCCTTCACTGTCAATGGCGTTTACAAAACAAACATTGAACTAAAGACAAACATTAAACCCGTGTATAGGAGGGGCTTGCGCACCTCAAAACACAGGAACACAGCTCATTGCTCAGGCAGATGGATGAGACCTGACCATATTTAGTCGTGTATTTATAAAATATACGACAAGAAAAACAGGACAGACATACAATGCTCATAAATACAGAACGCACTACCGAAGAAGATCAAAGGGAGAACAGGAACGTCTAGTAACGCAACCAATAAAGACCAATAAATAGAAAACTAAGCATTGAAATTGTACTTTACATACTTTATACTGTATTGTTACTAAACTAAAAATAATCAATGAATTGAAACAAAAATAAAAACAATAAATTATTAATGCAACTCAATTTAAAATTTAAAAAACTACATAAAAATGCGCAGGAGGGGGGGGGGGGGGGGCACGTGACTTCATTAAAACAGCCCCACTATAGTAGAAAAGGAAATCCACAGCACACCACTGCGCACGTACACACGCACGCACGCACGCAGGTTAGAGAGGTAGTGTGTTGGTGGGTGGTGTATTTTTCTGGGTCATCAAACTGTGATAACCATCTACTTCTGTTTCATGCTGCAGGGGGGAGAGAGAGAGAGAGAGAGAGAGAGAGAGAGAGAGAGAGAGAGAGAGGGAGGGTTTCCATTTCCTTTTTTCCCGCCCCTCCTCGCCCCAGCCTTATCTCTGTTTTCAAGATCAATACTACCCTGTTTATCTTGCCAACTTGATATGGCTATCCAGTATCCATCCAGTCCTCCTCGCTGATGCTGTGTCTGTGTGCGTGCACTCACGCACGCACGCACTTGTTCTCTGAGCAGAGGGGAACTTCATACGGGCCTATATAGCTTTCATCTAGAGTAGAAACCAAAGCGTTATTATTCTCCTAAAAATAGACATTGCTGTATGTATATATATATATATATATATATATATATATATATATATATATATTCTTTCTTCTCTAGAGCACATCCTATACGCTCCATCGCCCCCGAGGCATTACTGGGCTGAATGTGATGGCTGTGCTGTGACCAGTAATATGTATGTAATGATGTGTGAATATTTGTCAAATTGTCTCAAAAACATAAGAAAGAGAAACAAAAGTGAAAATAGACGATCTACAAGTTTACTGTTTTCACAGTATGTATCAAACTGTTTCAATTCCAAGTGCTTCTCAGGGTGGTGTGTGTGTGTGTGGGGGGGGGGGGGGAGGGGGGGGGGGTGATGTGAACATGTGAGGGTACCTATCCTAGGGGACACGGGGAGAACATGTGAGGGTACCTACCCTAGGGGACACGGGGAGAACATGTGAGGGTACCTACCCTAGGGGACACGGGGAGAACATGTGAGGGTACCTACCCTAGGGGACACGAGGAGAACATGTGAGGGTACCTACCCTAGGGGACACGGGGAGAACATGAGGAGAACATGTGAGGGTACCTACCCTAGGGGACACGAGGAGAACATGTGAGGGTACCTAACCTAGGGGACACGGGGAGAACATGAGGAGAACATGTGAGGGTACCTACCCTAGGGGACACGAGGAGAACATGTGAGGGTACCTACCCTAGGGGACATGAGGAGAACATGTGAGGGTACCTACCCTAGGGGACACGGGGAGAACATGTGAGGGTACCTACCCTAGGGGACACGGAGAGAACATGTGAGGGTACCTACCCTAGGGGACACGAGGAGAACATGTGAGGGTACCTACCTATAGGGGACACGGGGAGAACATGTGAGGGTACCTACCCTAGGGGACACGGGGAGAACATGTGAGGGTACCTACCCTAGGGGACACGGGGAGAACATGTGAGGGTACCTACCCTAGGGGACACGAGGAGAACATGTGAGGGTACCTAGTACTACCCTAGTGAGCATTGCAAAATCGAAATGGTCAAACCTGCTGTCTCGCGAACCAACAGGAGGTTACTTCCAAATGACTGCAAAGCTGACATTTTTCTTTTTAGCGGAGCGGGGGTTAAAGAAAATAGCCATGCTGAGCCTTCCCTCTAATCATACAAATGGGTTTAATCCCTGTGGAAATAAAAACAAACGAGTGAAGCCTTTCGTTAAGCTGAACTTCTTTCCTTTCACTTTCTCCTAATGTTTCTTACAGCTGCCTGTAGTTATAGTTGCTGTAATGGGCTTTTACAGACCAGCTGGTCTCGTTTCAGATCTATTCCGGTACGCTACCAAGTTAACACACACACACACACGCACACACACGCACCGACACACCCGCACGCACCGACACGCACACACACACACACACACACACACACACACACACACACACACACACACACACACACACACACACACACACACACACACACACACACACACACACACACACACACACACACACACACACACACACACACAGAGTATTTTGGTGCAAAGCGTGCCCTGTCCTCTCTGGGCCAAGTGGTTTTGGGGGAATTACAGAGCAGGCCCTGCATGGTTGTGTACCGTGTGCCATTCTGTTCTGGCGAAACTCCATCTCACAGTGCTGAAGCATGTAACTCCATCTCACAGTGCTGAAGCATGTATAACTCCATCTCAGTGCTGAAGCATGTATAACTTCATCTCACAGTGCTGAAGCATGTAACTCCATCTCACAGTGCTGAAGCATGTATAACTTCCTCTCACAGTGCTGAATCATGTAACTCCATCTCACATTGCTGAAGCATGTATAACTTCATCTCACAGTGCTGAAGCATGTGTAACTTCACCTCACAGTGCTGAAGCATGTATAACTTCATCTCACAGTGCTGAAGCATGTAACTCCATCTCACAGTGCTGAAGCATGTAACTCCATCTCAGTGCTGAAGCATGTAACTCCATCTCACAGTGCTGAAGCATGTGTAACTCCATCTCAGTGCTGAAGCATGTATAACTTCATCTCACAGTGCTGAAGCATGTAACTTCATCTCACAGTGCTGAAGCATGTGTAACTCCATCTCACAGTGCTGAAGCATGTAACTCCATCTCACATTGCTGAAGCATGTATAACTTCATCTCAGTGCTGAAGCATGTAACTCCATCTCACAGTGCTGAAGCATGTAACTCCATCTCACAGTGCTGAAGCATGTAACTCCATCTCAGTGCTGAAGCATGTAACTCCATCACAGTGCTGAAGCATGTAACTCCATCTCAGTGCTGAAGCATGTAACTCCATCTCACAGTGCTGAAGCATGTATAACTTCATCTCACAGTGCTGAAGCATGTAACTCCTTCTCAGTGCTGAAGCATGTATAACTTCATCTCAGTGCTGAAGCATGTATAACTTCATCTCACAGTGCTGAAGCATGTAACTCCATCTCGCAGTTCTGAAGCATGTATAACTCCATCTCACAGTTCTGAAGCATGTATAAATCCATCTCACAGTGCTGAAGCATGTATAACTCCATCTCACAGTGCTGAAGCATGTATAACTTCATCTCACAGTGCTGAAGCATGTATAAATCCATCTCAGTGCTGAAGCATGTAACTCCATCTCAGTGCTGAAGCATGTAACTCCATCTCAGTGCTGAAGCATGTAACTCCATCTCACAGTGCTGAAGCATGTAACTCCATCTCACAGTGCTGAAGCATGTAACTTCATCTCACAGTGCTGAAGCATGTATAACTCCATCTCACAGTGCTGAAGCATGTAACTCCATCTCACAGTGCTGAAGCATGTAACTCCATCTCACAGTGCTGAAGCATGTAACTCCATCTCACAGTGCTGAAGCATGTAACTCCATCTCACAGTGCTGAAGCATGTGTAACTTCATCTCAGTGCTGAAGCATGTGTAACTCCATCTCAGTGCTGAAGCATGTGTAACTTCATCTCACAGTGCTGAAGCATGTATAACTCCATCTCAGTGCTGAAGCATGTGTAACTTCATCTCAGTGCTGAAGCATGTAAATCCATCTCACAGTGCTGAAGCATGTATAACTCCATCTCACAGTGCTGAAGCATGTGTAACTTCATCTCAGTGCTGAAGCATGTAAATCCATCTCACAGTGCTGAAGCATGTATAACTTAATCTCAGTGCTGAAGCATGTATAACTTCATCTCACAGTGCTGAAGCATGTATAACTCCATCTCTCAGTGCTGAAGCATGTATAACTTCATCTCAGTGCTGAAGCATGTAACTCCATCTCAGTGCTGAAGCATGTATAACTTCATCTCAGTGCTGAAGCATGTATAACTTCATCTCAGTGCTGAAGCATGTAACTCCATCTCAGTGCTGAAGCATGTATAACTTCATCTCAGTGCTGAAGCATGTATAACTTCATCTCAGTGAAGCATGTATAACTTCATCTCAGTGAAGCATGTATAACTTCATCTCAGTGCTGAAGCATGTATAACTCCATCTCACAGTTCTGAAGCATGTATAACTCCATCTCACAGTGCTGAAGCATGTATAACTTCATCTCAGTGAAGCATGTATAACTTCATCTCAGTGCTGAAGCATGTAACTCCATCTCAGTGCTGAAGCATGTATAACTTCATCTCACAGTTCTGAAGCATGTATAACTTCATCTCACAGTGCTGAAGCATGTATAACTTCATCTCACAGTGCTGAAGCATGTATAACTCCATCTCACAGTGCTGAAGCATGTATAACTCCATCTCACAGTGCTGAAGCATGTATAACTCCATCTCAGTGCTGAAGCATGTAACTCCATCTCACAGTGCTGAAGCATGTATAACTCCATCTCACAGTGCTGAAGCATGTAACTCCATCTCACAGTGCTGAAGCATGTATAACTCCATCTCACAGTGCTGAAGCATGTATAACTTCATCTCACAGTGCTGAAGCATGTATAAATCCATCTCAGTGCTGAAGCATGTAACTTCATCTCAGTGCTGAAGCATGTAACTCCATCTCAGTGCTGAAGCATGTAACTCCATCTCACAGTGCTGAAGCATGTATAACTCCATCTCACAGTGCTGAAGCATGTAACTCCATCTCAGTGCTGAAGCATGTAACTCCATCTCACAGTGCTGAAGCATGTAACTCCATCTCACAGTGCTGAAGCATGTATAACTCCATCTCACAGTGCTGAAGCATGTAACTCCATCTCAGTGCTGAAGCATGTATAACTCCATCTCACAGTGCTGAAGCATGTAACTCCATCTCACAGTGCTGAAGCATGTATAACTCCATCTCACAGTGCTGAAGCATGTAACTCCATCTCAGTGCTGAAGCATGTAACTCCATCTCACAGTGCTGAAGCATGTAACTCCATCTCAGTGCTGAAGCATGTAACTCCATCTCACAGTGCTGAAGCATGTAACTCCATCGCACAGTGCTGAAGCATGTATAACTCCATCTCAGTGCTGAAGCATGTAACTCCATCTCAGTGCTGAAGCATGTAACTCCATCGCACAGTGCTGAAGCATGTAACTCCATCTCAGTGCTGAAGCATGTAACTTCATCTCAGTGCTGAAGCATGTGTAACTTCATCTCACAGTGCTGAAGCATGTGTAACTCCATCTCAGTGCTGAAGCATGTAACTTCATCTCAGTGCTGAAGCATGTGTAACTTCATCTCACAGTGCTGAAGCATGTGTAACTTCATCTCAGTGCTGAAGCATGTAAATCCATCTCACAGTGCTGAAGCATGTATAACTCCATCTCACAGTGCTGAAGCATGTATAACTTCATCTCAGTGCTGAAGCATGTATAACTCCATCTCAGTGCTGAAGCATGTATAACTTCATCTCACAGTGCTGAAGCATGTAACTTCATCTCAGTGCTGAAGCATGTAACTCCATCTCACAGTGCTGAAGCATGTAACTTCATCTCAGTGCTGAAGCATGTAACTTCATCTCACAGTGCTGAAGCATGTATAACTTCATCTCACAGTGCTGAAGCATGTAACTCCATCTCAGTGCTGAAGCATGTGTAACTTCATCTCACAGTGCTGAAGCATGTATAACTTCATCTCACAGTGCTGAAAGATGTGTAACTTCATCTCACAGTGCTGAAGCATGTATAACTTCATCTCACAGTGCTGAAGCATGTATAACTTCATCTCACAGTGCTGAAGCATGTATAACTTCATCTCACAGTGCTGAAAGATGTGTAACTTCATCTCACAGTGCTGAAGCATGTATAACTTCATCTCACAGTGCTGAAGCATGTATAACTTCATCTCACAGTGCTGAAGCATGTGTAACTTCACCTCACAGTGCTGAAGCATGTATAACTTCATCTCACAGTGCTGAAGCATGTATAACTTCATCTCACAGTGCTGAGTCACATAACAGAGTGGTGTAAACTAATGTCTTATGTGTGGTGGTGATGGTGGTGGAGGTGGAGGTGATGGTGGTGGAGGTGGTGGTGGTGGAGGTGGTGGTGGTGGTACAAGCACTGTCATCATGGCAGCTAGAATGACTTATGATTGACACAGAGAAGAGAGTGCATGATGGGGGGGATCGCTCATAATTGAGGGAGACATGAGGGATGGTTCATAACCAACGGCGACAGAGAGGGAGATGTTCATAATTAGGGCGGAAGGGGTGGAGAGATTATTAATCTGCGTGCGTGCATGCGCACATGCGTGCGTACGTGCAATCGTGAGAGAGAGACATTAGAGAGGGGGAAGTGCCCAACGCAGAAAACGTTGGCTTTGGAACCTGGGGGTCTGAATGCTGAATAATTAATGTGTTCCCTCGCAGCGTCTTTGAGTGTTGGGTCTACAACGAGCTGTAATGCTGAAGAATAATGGCCATCAGTGTTGTTTTTCGCAGCAAATTTAGATTTTAGCTTTAGCCCTAGTCTCAATTCAATAGTTTATTTAGTTTCAGTCACATTTTAGTCACCTGGAATGTTTTAGTGTTAGTCTAATTTTAGTCGACTAAATATCATAAGAATTTAGTCGACTAAATGGCTGTTTTTTAACTTGCTGAAAATAGCCGATCTACAAGCTCACAACGACGCGTTGTGTGCTTGTAGATCGGCTATTTTCAGCATGCAAACAAGTGTAAAAGTTTTTATTTGTTGACGAAATTGTCAGTATATTTAGTCTTATTTTTAGTCATCATATCTTAGTTTCCCTATAGTTTTCGTCAGTGAAAAAAGGTAGTCGACGAACATATTTCGTCTTAGTTTTAGTCGACGAAATCAACGATGGGGGGAACAAGAAGAAGAATCTGCAGGATTTTCACAGCAGAAATAAATAAATAGTGTTGTTTAAGGCCGGGGCCAAACCATCACCAGACGTTAATTTAAGACGCCATCTGAAGTATGATTTAAAAGAACAGGAACATGAGCAGCTTTTTAAGTCACAGTTTATCGAGAAATGTGAAATATTGAAAGGGTTCTGGGAAGAATATCAAAGGCATGTGACGTGACAGAAATGCGTTCAGCCTGCTGTATGTCTTTTTGGAACTAACGCACTAGAAGTTACTTTTTGTACTAAAGCATGTGCACAAGTATTTCAATCTGGGTAAATTAACAGTTCTACTTGCGAAACACGCGTTCCCCGCTATTTAATCCAATATTCTATGCTGCCGAGATCATTTTATTACCTTTAGAGCATACGCTGAAGTATTTGCAGCTTTCAACCACGAAAATCCGGCAAAATATTTGGTTGGTTTGTTATGATCAGAAGCACCAGCGGCCATGACAATGCGAATCAAAACCACAGTGCACAGCATGTTGTAGTCTACGGTCCGTCCACTTGCATTGGGCTCAATTTCCCAGAAGCCCTAGCAGCCCAGAGGATGACTTGATTTCCGGTTTCGTCATCATAACGCGACGGCCTCGTCACCAGGTCCGGGACAAATCCGCTGTTTCTTTTAAATAATTTTAAAACGGCGAATTAAACCCATTAAAGAGTTCTGTCAGAGTCACAAGTTATGCATGAGAGACAGTCATGTCGTGACTGCTATGACTTTGAGACTGATATTTGAAAGGGACCAAGCCCGAAGGTAACCTGACTCTGCCAGATGGGGGCGGTATTGGGTAACCATGTTCCCCAACACAGCAACCATCTGGGATCTCTCAGGGAGTTGAGCTAACACCGAACCGCTCCGTGGTTCGAAGCAATCAGCGTGAGCTAAGGGCGGGATATGTGCGAAACCGGATGTGAAGCTATATAGACACGTCAATATGATTGGTTGTGTTTGCACGCCCACAAGGTGATAGACAGACGGTCCCATCCAATCATCTACCAAGTATCTTGAAAAAAAGGAACAGCCCCGTCATCGAATTTGCTTCCGAGATCCCAGATCCCAATAAGCTGTGAAACAAATTTGTGTAGCAAGCTTCTTGGATCTGGCAGCGTCAGGTTAGCCCGAAGGGCCTGTGGTCCCTTATTGTATTTGTCTGTTTTTTCTTCTTCTCCTTCTTCCGCCAAAAGAGAAATGCTGTGGCACTTGGCAGAGAGTGAGAGATGATAAATGGATAGGACAAGAAATAATAATAATACAATTTTATTTGTATAGCACCTTTCCTGACATGAAATGCAGCTCAAAGTGCTTTACAGAGCAACGGAGAAAGAAAGAAAAGAAAAGCCAGGCATAAACATAAATAAATAGTAGCAGTAATGCAATACAGTGAGGACATGAATAACAAAAATTCACACCTGTGTTCTCTCTCTCTCTCTCTCTCTCTCTCTCTCTCTCTCTCTCTCTCGCAACAGTGCAGCACGTGCAGCACTATCTCTCTCTCTGTTTCTGGCACAACAGCGCCCCTACTGGTACTAATAGTCATACTGGTGCTCATTAACGTCACATAGGCGGACACATAGGTGAACCAACACATAGAGGTGAACACGGACATTGCTGTTCCTTGGAGTGGTTGCACCACTCAAAAATTAAAAGATCAATTGAAAGCAAGAGTGTAGAAGTGGGTCTTGAAATGACGACCCCCCCCCCCCCTGCCCCTTCATGAGATGAACTCGATTGTTTCCGATGCTCTCGTGCAAAACTCTGTCTCCGTTTCATCGCTTGGGTAAATAAAGCACGTAGTAAAGTCATGCACGTACTGTACTGTACAGAAGGGCTTTCTCTCTTTCATTCCCTCCCTTTCTTACCTCACCTATACAAACACACTTGAACACATACGTTCGTGCGTGTGCGTGTCTCTGTGTGTGCACGTGCCCCCTCGTGTGTGTGTGTGTGTGTGTGTGTGCACGTGCCCCCCCGTGCGTGTGTGTTGTACAGTAGAGTCTGTTCTACAAGCTCATTAAACATTTAGACCTACTACCGCTTACTGCTCAGACTGAGTATACATTCACACCACTCCACAGTGCGCACACGCACACACGCACATGCACACACACACACACACACACACACACACACACACACACACACACGCACACACACACTTCCATTATCTACTACCCCCATTCAGTCTTTTTCTCCCCCCCCCCCACACACACATATATCCTTCCATTATCTACGCCCCACCCACACACCCCACACACACATATATCCTTCCTTTTCGACATGTATTTGACCAATGAGAGACTTAATGTGAGCTTGCAGATCTGCTACTCATCATGGCAAGAGTTCATCTCTTGGGGGCACCAGGTGGCCTAGCGGTCCAGGCGCATCATGCCACATATAGGCTCTGACCTGACAGCGTGCCGCGTGTTCGAGTCCCGTTCACGACGACCTTTGCTGCGTGTCTCTCCCCTTATCCATCTACCTCTTTCCTGTCTGTAACTATAATAATAATAAAGCTTTATTTATATAGCACCTTTCAAGAACAAGGTAACTATCAATAAAGGCACAAAAGCCAAAAACACAGTGGAACAGTCGGTAGTGCTGTCGCCTCACAGCTAGAAGGTCCTGGGTTCGATTCCCGCTGGGGGCGCTGTGGGTGCTGGCGGCGTCCTCCGTGTCATCAGTGCCCATACCCGAGGCGGGGTTGGCGAAAGGGCCTTTCTGTGTGGAGTTTGCATGTTCTCCCCGTGTCCCCTAGGGTAGGTACCCTCACAAAAAACATGCATGGTCTCTAAACTACCTCCCCCTGGCCAGCCGGGGCACCTGATGGAGGGGAAAGGAACTGGTTGGAATAACGTGTTCCTTCCATGCGTTACGTCCAACCAGGGAAACTCCCCCCTGTCAGGTGTAAAGGAGCAACTTGGACACTCAGGCATGAAGGAAGCATGAGTTGCTCTCCCCATGTCCCCCATATATGGGGACTAGGTTGGCGGAGGGTGTGTACTGTGTAGAGCCCAGGATCACATTAGATAATTGACACAGGGGTGAAATGGGTTACAAAATAAAAAAAGATATAAAATATATATAGATAAAAAATATATATAAAATATATATATAGATAAATATATATATATACCGGTATAGATAAAAAAGTAATAATAATCTTTAAAAAAAAGAGTTCATCTCTAATTTGCAGAATTTGTGCCCAATATGACAAAACCCAGACAGCTATTTTGACTTGTATAGTTCATAGCGTATTCATAGTGTATTGTTGGTTGTGATGATGGAAATGGTAAATTAGCTTCCTGGCACACATCGTTCCTGGTCTAGACGAGGCTGTCCACTGAATGCTTAATGCTCATTTGTCAGTCAGTTCCCCACTTCCAGAGTGCGGTTGCACAACACAGTGTGATGATAATGTATTGTGCTATGCCACCCCAGTGTTGTTTTTGGCAGCACATTTTGATTTTAGTTTTAGTCATAGTCTCTCGAATAGTTTTCATTTAGTTTTAGTCACATTAGTCACCTGGAATGTTTTAGTGTTATATTTTTAGTTGACTAAATATAAGATTTTAGTCGACTAAATCTACAGTTGATTTAGTCGAACAATATGTATTGATGCCGTCGTAATGACTGTTTTTACACAATATATTTCTTCGTTTTAGTCATCATAGCTTAGTTTTCATTTAGTTTCCATTTAGTTTGTCATCAGTGTGTAAAACGAAAAATTTTCGTCTTAGTTTTAGTCGACGAAAACAACACTGACTGTCACTGTATGCGATTACGGATATTCAAAGTTAAGTGTTACGTGCGATAAAATCTTGGCAGTACGCTATTAATTAATGGTGGCGGATTAAGAGTTAAGTGTGACTCTGGTTTAGGAGAGGCTAGCTTCCCGGAGGGAGCCCTGACGGAGAGGCAGAGCCTCCACCCGGAGGGAGCCCTGACGGAGAGGCAGAGCCTCCACCCGGAGGGAGCCCTGACGGAGAGGCAGAGCCTCCACGCGGAGGGAGCCCTGACGGAGAGGCAGAGCCTCCACCAGGAGGGAGCCCTGACGGAGAGGCAGAGCCTCCACACGGAGGGAGCCCTGACGGAGAGGCAGAGCCTCCACGCGGAGGGAGCCCTGACGGAGAGGCAGAGCCTCCACCAGGAGGGAGCCCTGACGGAGAGGCAGAGCCTCCACCCGGAGGGAGCCCTTACAGAGAGGCAGAGCCTCCACCCGGAGGGAGCCCTGACGGAGAGGCAGAGCCTCCACCTGGAGGGAGCCCTGACGGAGAGGCAGAGCCTCCACCCGGAGGGAGCCCTGACGGAGAGGCAGAGCCTCCACCTGGAGGGAGCCCTGACGGAGAGGCAGAGCCTCCACCCGGAGGGGGCCCTGACGGAGAGGCAGAGCCTCCACCCGGAGGGAGCCCTGACGGAGAGGCAGAGCCTCCACCCGGAGGGGGCCCTGACGGAGAGGCAGAGCCTCCACCTGGAGGGAGCCCTGACGGAGAGGCAGAGCCTCCACCCGGAGGGAGCCCTGACGGAGAGGCAGAGCCTCCACCCGGAGGGAGCCCTGACGGAGAGGCAGAGCCTCCACCAGGAGGGGGCCCTGACGGAGAGGCAGAGCCTCCACCCGGAGGGAGCCCTGACGGAGAGGCAGAGCCTCCACCAGCAGCAAGGAACGCTTTGTGTTTTTGTCCTCACAGACACAAGGATCACAACACCTGGAGATAAAATGGAGCGGGGGGGGGTGTAACATGCAGGGACAGAGTCCCGTATTGGGGGGGACAGACAGACACGGCATTATTGGTTCCTTACCTGAGTGAGAACGTCCAGTTGGCCTACAATGTGCTCCAGGGTGCTGGCCAGAGCAGGGGACAATCCACCGTCTGAGGATGGAGCCTGAGAATGCTGCTGGGCCTGAGACTGCTGCTGGGGGGCCTGGGACTGCTGCTGGGGGGCCTGGGACTGCTGCTGGGGGGCCTGGGACTGCTGCTGGTGGGATGTTTGGGACTGGGATGTCCTGCTGCCGCTGCGGCTGCCACTACGACTCTGGGCCTGAGCAGCACAGGAGGAGGCCCTGATCTGGGAGTCCTGTTGTCCATTACAGAGATCCTCCTCCGGCTCCAAGCTCTGGAAGGAGAGCGGTAGGACAAGAGGCAATGGAGACGTTATAAAAAGGAGAGCTGGGGTTTGTTATGAGCCGCGTTGAGAAGAAGGGACGTTATTATTCATTCATTCATTCAAGTTTTATTCATTCAGAGTACGGTAATCACTCATTTTCAGTGTCCTGTGCTCTCATTGGCTGTGATACGGCCTTCTCGGTGTGCGGTCGCAACCCAGTTCATACTGTACGATGTCCAGTCGGCGACAGAGCCAAATATCAAACCTGCCAGATATTCAGAAAAAAAAGGTCTGCGACAGCATAATCGGAGCAAATATCGTGCAGTGTGTACGAGCCATGAGGATAATTTCCACAGCATGGTTCTCATAGAATGATGCATCAACTCTTACATGTACCACAGGACGCGCACACGCACACACACACACACACACACACACACCCCCGTCAGTCTCCCACTGTGATTAATGGAACAATACAGAAACACATGGACTCATATGAGCACATATCTTGTCTCTCATGTCTTTCCACTACCGTGCCTACGTGACTAAAGCGTGCGTGTGTGTGTGCGTGCGTGCGTGTGTGCGTGCGTGCGTGCGTGCGAGCGTGCGTGCGTAAGCACGAGCCTCCCAGACAATCCAAGCTTCTCCGTCACAGCTGGGGAGACGAACGCCGTTTCATTCATCACCACCACCACCCCAAGCACAGGATATACGTCTATTAATCACCCACAGCTGAGGAGACGTCAACGAGTCACAGCTTCACACCGCACCCAGTTAAACTGAAGCCAGATGAGCTGCGGGATGTCTGCCGTATAACCTGGAGATCAGCAGCACATCTGGCACAGAGTGGGATGATGCAAGCTGACACACTGACTAGGAGGTACTGTATATAGTCTACTGTACCTGTACCGTGCGTATTACAGCCATGCATAAAAACGTAGGTTCATTGATATCATTGAGAGCTTTATGGAGCGTCGCAGTCCCACCCCCTTTCATGACGACGCCAGGCCCAGGAAATAATTCCCAATGCATTTTTCCCATAGACATTTCAAAAAGTATTTATTTAAAGACCTTTTAAGCGTCGTACGAAGCCAACTCGAGTCGTGACAAATCATGACAACAAACACAATATTTTGGACCAAACAAATAATTACAAAGAAGAAAAACAACAAAAAAGGTGTTGTAACCTGCCCTTTTTTTCTTCCTTCTAATTATTTTGGCTCTGAGAAGTAGTGGAGTAGAAGTAAAAGTACTGGAAATTGGAGAGACTCAAGTAAAGTACAAATACCTCAAAAGTGTACTTAAGTACAGTACTTAAGAAAAGTACTTAGTTACTTTCCACCACTGGTTTCAAGTCATTGGTGAACTCTGCTGTAAAGCACAAGGACTGAAAACATGACATCAGATCCAGCGAAGCTTTCTGAGGGCACGATGCGAACGGAACACAATACCCTTTGTCCTTTAATCCGTTTAGACCGTTGAGGCAGATTCTAAAAAAAGAAAGGCTTCTAAATAAACAGTTTTCTCCATCCATTCATCTTCAACCGCTTATCCGTAGTCGGGTCGCGGGGGCAACAGCTCCACTAGAGAGCTCCAGACTTCCCTCTCCAGAGCAACATTAGTGACTTCCTCCTGGGGGATCCCAAGACGTTCCAAGGCCAGTATTTCCTCCAACTGTGCCTTGGTCTGCCCCGGGTCTCCTCCCAGTGGGACTTGCCTCGAGGACCTCCCTAGGGAGATGCCCGAGAGGCAAATCAAAACAGATGCCCGAACCAGCTAAGCTGGCTTCTTTCCAGGCGAAGGAGCAGCGGTTCTACTCCGAGTCTCTCTCGTGTGACTGAACTTCTCACCCTATCTCTAAGGGAGATGCCAGCCACCCGTAGAAGAAAACTCATTTTGGCCGCTTGTATTCGCAACCTTATTCTTTCGGTCATGACCCACACTTCATGACCATAGGTGAGAGTAGGAACAAAGATGTTCAGTTCCAGAAGCAAAGATTTGAGTTAAAAAGTTCTCTGAAAGAATATATAGTACAAACCCATAGCGCAGCACTCAGTGCCGCTCTACGGGCTTGTAGATCTGCTATTTTTCAATACAGTAGCTAAAGTATAACATATTGCTTAAAACACCAAAAGGGGTTCCCGCCCAGAATGCGTTAGAGCACTTTGGATTAAAGCGCTATATAAACGCACGATTTACCATTTGAGTGTGAGATTTTGCAGCCCTTTATTTTTATCGTAGTTATTTTTAAACAAAGTTATGCAACATTTTATTTTTTTGTTGCAGTGAACTAGATGGTTATTTGATCATCAGCACTAGTTTTTTTCCATTCCTTAGATTTGATACCCTGTCAGTTTGAAGCGGCATCATCTTCACTGAAGATCCAATTAGTCGTTCACTCGGCTCATATCGCCCATTACCTTATACTAGGCATTGTTTCTAATGCTACTAAAAAGCTGTCTAAAATTGTATCCGTTGAAGGGGGGTGGGGGGGAGGGGGGGGGGCTCTGGAAGTGAATTATTTCAGAATGTTCAACCCATTTAGACCTGAGCTCGATTCAACAAAATGTCGTCTAAATCATGACAGTTTTCTGAAAAACCTGTTTCTATGTCAGTGGTGCTCAAACTATTTCATGTCAAGGACCCCACAAATTTGATTTGGCCTCCGGCCCCCCCATCTCAAAAAATGTTGTTCCAGGGACCCTCCCAAGAGGCAAAGATATAAGTTAAAAACATAATATATTCAATGACTTGTGCCACATTTTCACGATCTTTCAAAAATAGCAGATCTACAAGCTCGTAGAATAGCAGAGCTTGTAGAGCTGCTATTATTCAATAGCTAAAGTATAACATAATGCACATTAAGCACTATCCAAAAAGAGGTTGCAAAGCTCTTTTTTTTTTAAGATATTTTTTTGCGGCTTACGCCTTTTATTGTTTTTTTGAAGGGACAGACAGTAGGCTGACAGGAAACGGGAGAGAGATGGGGGAAGACATGCAGTAAAGGCCGTGTCGGGCTCGGGAGTCGAACCCGCGGCACACTGCGACTGGATCACCAGTCGGGTGTCCAGACGGTTACGCCACCGCCTGGGCCAACAAAGCTCTTTTTAAGGGAAAACAAATGTAATCCACTCGCAAAATAGAGCGACTGGACTGTGGATCTATTAGGACTTCACGTGGCCGGAACCTGTCAGTCATGATCTTTGCTGTCTGAAAGAAGAAACCACCATGGTTCATTTTGTCAGAAAAAAAAAAATAACAAAGAAAAAACATCCTTCCTCAAGTGGAGTTATAGGTCTTTGTCAAAGCGCTTTTTTAATACTTTCCATTGGTTCAATATGCACTGATTTATGAAAAGAAAAATAAATCAAAAGAAACCCTCAAAAATATAGCCCGATCAGAGCCCCCGCCAAATGAGTCAAATGACACGTCCCAACGACGTAACAACAACGTCGCCATGCCAGACATATTGGTCGGATCGGTGGTGGGAGAGATGTATCGGTATCAGGAAAAGTATCCAATCGGCCCTTATTTGTCATATTGGGTCATATCGGTATCGGCGAATATGCCAGTCTAACCACCGATCTGACATAGGCGTAAGGGGTTGACACTATGGCAGGTAAATAAAATGTTGGGGCATGTGGACTAGTTTGCTTTGGAGTTGCCCAAATTGCAGTGAGGAGTCTGCTATAAACATAACACCAGATATATAGATAGCTATAAACACAACACGAGATATATAGATAGCTATAAACACAACACGAGATATATAGATAGCTATAAGCACAACATGAGATCACAACACTGGTATCTGTATTTGGTATCGGCTAACACAGAAATGGAGGTATTGGGATCGGATCGGAAGCGAAAAATCGGGACATCCCTAATGATTACAATATCCATGTCAAATACAATATTCAGATGTTTGCCCGGGACACGTGATAATTAGAAGAACCTTTTTTCTTTTTAGGGATTTTTTTTGATTATTTTTATTCTATTCAATAAATACGTTTTGGATTTGTTTTCAACTCATGACAATCTTTAGAAAATCTTTTAAAAAATCACAATAATTAATGGCAACATTTAAGGAAACGAAGAATTAAACAGATCAGTCACTTGGGACCCACAGAAATTAATCGAGACCCGAAACACTGAACTAGAATTAGGTTATATCTTGTATTATTGACCCATTCAGGACGGGAACCCCTTTTGGTGTTTTAAGCATCATGTTATATACCTTAGCTCTTGAGAAATAGCAGATCCACAAGCTCATAGCGCGGCAGAGCTTGTAGATCTGCAATTATTTTAAGAATCGTGAAAATGTGCTGCAAATCTTTGAATATACCCTTTGAGAGCGAACGTTTTTTACCAGCTGCTATGCAAAAGCAAGCTGAGTCTATAATCGATATGCAAGCCAGAGTAATCTAGTAAGAGAGTGGTGACTCTACACTCTACACTCTGGTGCAAGCTAGTCCAGCTCGCTTTCTCATTGGCTGTCGTATGTACGCACCGCAAATATGTCTGGGCGGAAACGACCGACTCAGAACACAATAGTTCCGCCTTAAGAGAATTTAGGTTCCTACCTAAACTACTGCACTGAAACTGACACAGAGGCAGTTATAGCGGTCCCCCACAGATAATAATAATGCAGCTGGTAATTCATTGATTTAATCAATTCTTTTTTTTTTTTTTTTTTTTTTTTTAGATATTTTTTTGCGGCTTATGCCTTTTATTGATTTTTTAAGGGACAGATAGTAGGCTGACAGGAAACGGGAGAGAGATGGGGGGATGACATGCGGTAAAGGCCGTGTCGGGTTCGGGAGTCGAACCCGCGGCACACCGCGACTGGATCACCAGTCCGGTGCCCAGACCGTTACGCTACGGCCTGGGCCGATTTAATCAATTCTTGTTTACTCAAATCTTTGCTTATGGGAGATCCATATTTCCATATAGGTCCCATATTTTGAGATGGGGTTCCGTGGCCAAATACAGATCATTCTGGGGGTCCTTGACATGAAAAAGGTTGAGCACCACCGATATAGAAACATAGGTTTTTCATACACCTGTTTAGAATGTAGAAGACTTTTTTTTTTAAATAAATCTAAGTCCAAAATGGGTTAGGCTGTCCATGTCCGCTACAGTGTCACGGAGCAGGGAACCTGAAATCTCACCTATACAGATGTGGTTGGCCTCCACTGACGTGTTGTTGGAGAAAACCATTACAAGTACACATTTAATCTTCTTGTCACGGTGTTGTTTTTCACAGGCTTAACCCATTTAGACCTGAGGACGATTCTACAAATGTCTTCTAAATCCTGACAGTTCTCTGAAAACCCTCATGTTTTTATGTCAGTGGTGCTCAAACTATTTCATGTCAAACACAGCATGTATGTAGAGTATTTTACTCAGTATTGGAAATACACAAAGCCTCAACTTTAATGTGCTCCTTATAATGACTTCATTAACAATTCAGTTTTTTTAAATCTCAGACCACCACCAACCAACTCTGGCAACATCCAACATTATGACCAGATTATTACCGTAGAGTGTTGAGTGGCTTCTAGCTTTGTATTAAAACAGCTGCTCACGCACGCACGCACGCACGCACGCACGCGCACGCGCACGCGCACACACACACACACACACACACACACACACACACACACACACACACACACACACACACACACACACACACACACACACACACACACACACACACACACACACACACACACACACACACACACACACACACACACACACACACACACACACACACACACACACACACACACACTCTCTTACCACCCTCCTGATGAATCACCTGGTGTGGAAAAACCAACAGTGGAAAATTTCCTGAGGCCCAAATGAAACTCTTGGTCTGACACAGCTAGCTATCAATACACCCAGCTAGCCGCACACAAAACATTCATCACCCATCGCACGCACGCCACTTGTTTGGATCTGTCTTTTTCACGCTGTAAGCAATGGCTACTGTATTTATGGCACAGTACATAAGCGTGTGTGGAATGAACAAGTGAGTAACCGAAGACAAGAGAAGACCAAGCTGAGATGAGCAGAGAGAGGAGAAACAACATCAACAACAGAGGGCATGAACAAGGCACCAGTCAAATCATCTTAGCCATACAACATTTGTCTTGTGTCTTGTCTGTGTTTGTTGGCTGTGTTGTGCCCCCCTCCCCCGCATCAAACAAAAATGTTTTGTCAAACCATGTGACTTCCATTGGAAATGCATTGGGGGCGCCGGGGTGGCCATTAAACACGGTCAAGACAAGTTGTATGCATGTTGCAACAGTGTGAGTGAGGCCTTACATTCTAGCCCACATGACCTGAGATCAGATTCATACGAGGTTTCCACTGGACACACACTGGTCTGATCAACCCATTCTGACCTGAGATCAGATTCTAAAAATGTCAGTCGTTCTTTGATTTTTCAAAAATAGCAGACCTACAAGCTCATGGCGCGCTATGAGCTTGTAGATCTGCTATTTTTAAATAGCTAAAGCATAACATGATGCCAACACCAAAACGGGATCCCGCCCAGAATGGGCTAGACAGGACGACTGGGACTATCGCTCTATTGAGATATACATACAAGTGAGTTATATAATATGGCGTGTTGCTGGACTAAGCTGTCAAGACAGTCCTATTAATAAGACAACGGCGCTGCCTTAAGGAGGAAGATGAGATATAAAGAGATGGTATAGGAACGGTTTTAAAAATCAGAATGAAATATGAATCAAAATGTGGTATAGCATTACATTATTACATTATTCACGTTTTGTGCATGTGGAGGTATACTCACAACCAGTGGTGGAAAAAGTACTCTGTTTTACTCAAGTAAAAGTACCAATACTGCAATTTAGAACTACTTCGTTACAAGTAAAAGTACTAAAGTACTAAAAGTAAAAGTACTCATTGTGCAGAATGTCCCAAGTTCAAAATGTGTACAAAATCTATTGAAAATAGCAGATCTACAAGCTCAGTAGAGTAGAAGTAAAAGTACTGGAAATTGGAGAGACTCAAGTAAAGTACAAATAAGAGACACAAAAGTAGGACCCGGAAGTATCTCTGGAGGGGCGCTCACATCACGACTAAAATACTGAATACTTTGTCACTATACCAAACAACTGGTCAATATATTTCTTAACCCATCCAGGTCGGGAACCCCTTTTTGGCGTTTTAATAATTATGCACCGAAGTCTGCGGGTCAGTAGAGGGCGCCAGTACACAGGTTTATGTATTTCTTTATTTGCATTGAAATCCCCATTTCGCTTCATATAAGAACTGTGTTTAAACCGATCATCCCGGCCTTTCTGTCAGGGGGGTGGCTGTGCGTCGTTAATGATATTTGATACAGCCAGTTACTGGAAACAATTGAATTAATGTGGCCGCAAAAAAAAGAATGAAAGCAATGTCGCTGCTAATATACGTCACGCCCAGCTGTCGACACATTGCGTTCCTGAGATTCCTCATTGACGTAAGCTCAGCTGGCAGTGACTCAACTCGTAGTAACCACAAAACATTAAATATCAATAAAAAAAATAAAAACTAGAAAAAGTGCCCTTCTGGGCACAGGTCTACACCAGGAGGACAGGGGTGTGTGTGATGTTTGGCAAAATGTTTAGGAGAAATATAAACATGTATTGTGTGTGTGTGTGTGTGTGTGGCAACCTGGCCTGTTGTAGCGCCACCATGACGCTGATGTGAAAACTGTCAAGTGGCATTTCTTCCTCAGCCTAGTGGGAATATGCATGCAGTTTCACCGCAATCGGACGCTGCGTTGAGGAGTTGTGGCGATTTGTACAAAACGAGTACAAAGCGTACTAGTCGCGTTAGATTTAATCATGCCTCCCGTTGTTGTCGATCGCCATCAAGAGTGTTTTGGCTACTTTAGCTACTACTATTTAGCTGCTACAGCCACATCCGGGATAACATCTGGTCCGTCGGTAAAAGTGCTCCGTTGCTAGAAATCGATTGGGCGCTATGATTTAATGGATTAAATAACCCCCAGGCAATCGAAGTGTTAACCGTAATCTACACTCCCATCATGTGAGGGTGCATGAATTATCATAGGCTTTCGTCTCACCCAGGAGGTGATTCAGAAAGACAACAAACACAGCTGCACAAGGCCTCCATCATTCCCCCCCGGGGGGCGGGGGGGATAGGGCTACAGCAGTGTTGATTTCGTCGGCTAAAACTAAGACGGAAAAATGCTCGTCGACTACCTCTTTTTCACTGACGAAAAGTAAATGGAAACTAAATAAAAAATAAGCTATACTAAAGCTAAGACAAAATATGTCATTTTACACTTGGTCGCACGCTTAAAATAGCCGATCTACAAGCTCAACACAGCGCGCTGCAGCGCGTTGTGAGCTTGTAGATCGGCTATTTTCAGCAAGTGTACGACGACATCAAGGCACCGACAAAATACATTTTAGTCGACTAAATCAACTGTAGATTTAGTCGACTAAAACTAGACTAACGCCAATACATTCCAGGTGACTAAGACGTGAGTGAAACTAAATGAAAACTATTGAAGAGAGACTATGACTAAAACTAAAATCTGCTGCAAAAAACAACACTGCCTGGCTGGAGAGTGGGTACTGTATGCTGATGGACGGTGGCGTTTCGAGGGGATGAATGGAGTCATAAAATGACTGAGAGATGACTTACGCCTCATGGACCGTAGCCCCGGCAGACAGGAAGTGCAGCGGGGTGCATCCGTGGGAAAGGTACAGGGAGGGGGCTCTCTCAAACTAAGCCATTTAGTAACAGCTCCGTGTTCCACCTCGCCCCAGATTCTGCTTCTCTCTCTCTCTCTCTCTCTCTATTGTCTCTCTACCAGGGCCCTTGCCCCTCCCTCTCTCTCTCCATCCATCTCTATTGTCTCTCTATCAGGGCCCCTGACTGTCCATCTTTAATGTGACATGGATGAACAGGTGTCACAGCTTCTCTCTCTCTGTCTCTCATGCTCTCTCGCTCGCCCTCCCTCCCATGCAGTGGATGCTCTCTCGCTCACCCTCCCAGTGTCTTATCTTCTTCTTTCTTTTTTTCCCTATTCGCTCTCTAGGCTGTGTTCACTACTCCCCCATCTCATCTCTCTAGGCTGTGTTCACTACTCCCCCATCTCATCTCTCTAGGCTGTGTTCACTACTCCCCCATCTCATCTCTCTAGGCTGTGTTCACTACTCCCCCACTACTTCACTACTAGCCTGGTTAATAAACCAGACTAATATCGCACGGACCGCGGGATATTAGTCTGGGGAGGCTCAGCTTGGATTTCATTTCCAGGGGGGCGGGTTGAAACATTTTCTCTTTGACGCAATTGGTCAGAGCTACTGTCAGTCAAAGGTCTCAAGCATTGAAAAAGTCACTGTACCAAAGCCCGCCCATATTGCATACCGTGTCCCGAATGGCCGCCCCATTTCTCTGGTGTAGGAAATGGGCGTACAATTGAGCCTCTCCAGACCGTAATCCGCTGGCAGGCAATTTATTTTTGCCAACGGCTGATTCGGTCTGGTTTATTAACCAGGCTAGTTTACTACTCCATCTCATCTCTCTAGGCTGTGTTCACTACTCCATCTCATCTCTCTAGGCTGTGTTCACTACTCCATCTCATCTCTCTATAGGCTGTGTTCACTACTCCATCTCATCTCTCTAGGCTGTGTTCACTACTCCATCTCATCTCTCTATAGGCTGTGTTCACTACTCCATCTCATCTCTCTAGGCTGTGTTCACTACTCCATCTCATCTCTCTAGGCTGTGTTCACTACTCCATCTCATCTCTCTAGGCTGTGTTCACTACTCCATCTCATCTCTCTAGGCTGTGTTCACTCGCCCATTTCATCTCACGTGCCTACTTCTCTCTCTCCCTCTCTCCGATGGCCTCTCGCTCCACTAGACCATTAGTCTCTCCCCCCCATGCTGTCAAATACACTCAGTTCCTGCTGTGAGAACACCACCACCTGCCCATTCCATATTACCAGTGTGCTGATTGGCTGAATGCACGTGGTCGGTGTACAACACACACACACACACACACACACACACACACACAATGATTACACGCAGAGTGGATGGATGGATACAGCAGCTATGACAACCACTGCAGCGTCACCATATAGATATATAGCATACAAACCCCATTCTACCCTCCAAATCCTCCACACCCCGCGGCTGAGCTGAGCTGAACCGTGTGTGCGTGCGCTTGTATTACTATACTTGTGTGCTATATAGGCTTACAATTAGGAAATGATGATTCAGGTCGGAGTTCTAAGAATGATCCGATCTATACTTGGTTGCACCAGCGGTGTCTCATCATGCACTGCATGAGAATAATAGCAGTTGTTGTACGAAGCGTCACGTGCTGCGGAATGCTGTGGGCGTCATGTGTAGACTCAGACTGGGCTGTTTCACTGTGCAGAACTAAATATAACTCGGCCTTAAGAGTTATGCTTAAAAATGGCAACAAAGAAAAAGAAGGGAAAAAACAGCATTTATAAAATTGCCATTCTCAAATGTTGTATGCATATAAGCATGCCCCTCGAAAGTATATATAGCTGCGATGCAAACGTGGGCGTGTTCGTTGTCAAGCCGCGAGTGTGGTGGGGAAGTCTGCTCGTCTGCCTGCACACGTGAGGACTAGAAAGACCCAGATGTGAAGCTATGGGGGGGGGGGGGGGGGGTGAAGTGACATGGAAGGATTAGGAGGGGGCGGGGGGGGGGGGGGGGGAGGCGATCAGAGTTGATCTGTGCTGCACACGGTACACACACAGTCACACACACTTGTTTGTTTTTTTTATATATAAAAGGACTTTTGAATGATTTCCATTGACTATACATTAATTCCCTAACCTCTCTATATAAGCTAAGGGATGTGTATACTGTGTGAATGCATCGTAGTATCCTGATGGATGATGGAAGGACCAATTATAAGAATCTATCCATCTGCTCTAACTCTTAATCCAATAAAATATGAGTCGTACAGCAGGATACATTTCCTCACTTTCTTCCTTGAGGACGTTTGGTTCTCACAAAGTCAGCAATGAGCGCATGCACACACTCACACACTGTAGACACAAACGAGGGTCGATAAAAAAAGAAGTTCAGCAGAGACAGACAGCGTGACTGAGCTGCACGCACGCATGCACACACATGCACGCACATGCACGCACGCACGCACGCACGCACGCACGTACCATAATTCTAAAGCTGGCTCATTGTGCATAGCAAACAGGGCTTCCATATAATCCTGTTGTAGTGCCCATCCATCAATGGCAAAAATTATGAATGGTTTTCACTTCTGAGCACACGAAGGGATCAGCATCAAATGAGTTGCTTATGAAATCCAAATGGATTTAATTCTGCCCAGGCAGTGGCAGAGTATAGGACGGCCTCTCCTTATGAAGGAACACAGACAATTACAGCCATTAGCTGATTTATTCTCCTTAGGATGAATGACACACAATGACTTTGTTCTACATTATGGGATGTGAAAAAAAAGTAAACATTTCGACTCATGCTCATCGCGACGAAGTCGAACAATGTTGTATTTATTTTGTATATATATTTTTTTTATTGTCTCCACCAGGCCGACGGTATGAGGAGAGAGTATGTTTTGCACTACGTCCATCCGTTACCAGCTAATCTCCGGCACCGTTGGCCCGATCCATGCAAAACTGTGCACACACACTACCTGGATGCCAACGATGAACCTCTGCCCCAAACCGGCCACGACAGATTTATCGATTTGCCAAATATGAGTCGTTTCACATCCCTAGTTCTACAGTGGTTTTTGATGGCATTATCGTATAGAGAATGCCATCTGAAGAGTGTTGTTCGTTACGGAAGTTCGAGACCCACAGGAACGCACCCAGGGTGCCGGCCCCGGTTCCCGAGCCGCCCCACGTCCGAAACAGTAGAGAAATGACAGTTACCATGTGGGGGTCCCCGGAACATCCAGACCCCCAGGAACGTGCCCAGGGGGCCGGACCGGTTCCGGCGTGCCACCCCGTGTCTGAAACGGTTGAAGAATGACAGAGTTACCGTGTACTGTACTGTACTGTCACTTTAGTGTACTTGCACACCCGAAATCATCATATATACAGTTATGTGCGTGTGTGTGTTAGGTTGCGCACAACCGGTGACTTATAGTGGATCTCTTGTCCACTAGTCCCTTCCTAACATTTTAGCCTAGTTTTTATTTGTTGACGAAATTGACAGTATATTTAAAAAATAGAAATTAGCTTAGTTTTTATTTGGTTTCCATTTAGTTTTCGTCAGTGGAAAAAGGTAGTCGACGGACATTTTTCGTCTTAGTTTTAGTCGACGAAAACAACACTGGTACACACAACCGACCAAAAAGGAAGAATCAGGATCTGATTTGTATCAGAGAGCATTCTGCTCTCAAACCTTCCTTTTCAGATGGAACAGCATGTTTTACAGTATGTTCCCTCCCATCTCTTTTAACAGCCAGTGATGAAAAACAAGCAAACGACCTGAAAATAAACCAATTTGTCGCGGCACATTCGTTCCACTTTTTTGTTGACACGGAGAGCAGCGCTCTACCTCCTTCACGCAGCTCAAGAAAAGGTTTTAGATATTCATTTAGCTATTGGTATAGGGAACGTGTTTAGGCAAACCATCTGTGACATATTTCTCTCCTCTTCTTCCTTTCAGGCGTCACGTGTGTGAGTGTGCGCGTTGTGTGCGTGCGCGTTGTGCACATAACTTGAGGCAGTGTAAGAGACATGAAAGGACCCCGTTATCAATAATGAAATGCGACCGGCTATAAATTATACACAAACAGGGGAAAATCTAGGAAGTGGGCACTTCCAGGTGTATCTGCAACCAGCTGCCAAAGGATAATCCTACTATAAATGTGCCACGTCTCTACGTGTCTATGTTCGTGCGTGTGTGTGTGTGTGTACGGTTGTAATGCACGTAACTCGAGAACCATTTGCCCCACCGACTTCACATTCGACACACGCGGTCCACACCCCCGCAGGGAGTGCAGTGCCCGGTATCGAGTCGGTCGGACCCACGGTTCTCCAGAACCACCACAAAAGGCTCTGCTCAGGCTCTGCAAGTGGGCCTAATCAGCCAAAATCCCCCCACCTGTGCAATTCCCAGCCTCTGCCTCAGCCAATTGATTGCCATGGCAACCCCACACCTGACAATTGATTACTTAACCAGTACACTTTGCACAGTCAATCAGTTTGCCCTCTTCACACACAGGCAGACAGACAGATACAGAGATCTCCATATACAGTATGGGCACAAAAGGGACACAGACAGATAGTTAAAACAGGTGCTATGACAATGGGTGTTATTAGTTGCATCGTTCTCAAGTAGAATCAGCGATTATTATCGGATTCTTAGCGAGGTAAGCAAGCAATATGTCTCCGATTTTTTTCCGGAACCGAAGGGGGGGGGCTTTACAGAGTAAAGGGGCCAAGTCTTCCCGAGCTTCTATTTTGAAGGACTCCCGGCGTTGATTGTGTTAAAGTAGACACTTCAAATTTGGCCCACTTTTGAGAGCTTCAATAGGACCATTGATTTCGTTGAGCACTGGGTTTTTAAAATGGCAATCAAGTTCAAGTTGATTAACATCTGGCAAAGTTATGATTACGATGTTAATGAATTGTGTTTAATATATTCAAAACAACGTTCCAACGTGCTGATTAGGTATGTGCCGTCTGCTGTTGTCTCACTGATGAGTGCATGATGCATCGAGATGAAGACAGACATGTCGATCAGACTATTACTAAATTAAACAAAATGTGCTAAGTATCTCTCTCTATTATCCTTCTTCAGCTCCCTGAACAGCAATCAGACAGATGTCTTCATGAAAGCCATATTTCCAACTGAAGGGAACGGGAGCGGATGGTGGGGAGGGGCAGCGGTGTTTCAAAAGGTTTGTTAGAGGAAAAGCATTTCTCAGAAGAAGGGAATAAAAGCTTTTTATATTCACTAGCGCTCGTCATTACACTTCAGATGGTCTGCCTGCATGTGGCCTTAATCACCTGATGGGGCGGGTGCGTAATAATGGCTGTCAATGGGGAGAGGGCCATTAATCCATTCTGGACGGGGTGTTTTAGCTATTGAGTAGGTCTGCTATTTTTGAAAAGTCGTGAAAATGTGTTAACTCAGATTTTAGTTAACGTTGTTAACTCAAATCTTTGCTTCTGGGGGGGGGGGGGGTCGCTGGAACAACATATTTTCAGATGGGGGGTCGGCGGACAATTAAATATAATTCTGGGGGTTTTTCAGAAAACTGTCGTAGAATCATCTTCGGGTCTAAATGGGTTAAAGAGTATTTACAGCCCTGAGTCGTGATGACCGTGTAAGAAGGCCGGGGCAAATTATGTAGTAGGTTAGTAACCAGGCGGGCTCTGTGTGGAAGCGGTTATGCTGTTCAGTCCGGAAAAGCTTGATTTATTCTTGGTTGCATAACTCACATTTGTTTGTTTTGTGTGTGCATTTTGCCTGATGTCTCGGTTGTTTGAGTTTCATTTTAGAAAACTGACTAGTGTGGGTTTTCATGATGACAAAAAAAAATAATAACATTCTAACATTCGTTTCGCGCAAAATCACTCCGTGGGCTAAAAACGGCCATAGCCACTTAACCAACATTAAGTAGACACTATGTAGCTATTGATGAGCTTCATGTCATCACTACAATTCCTGATTGGATAAAATTGGTATCCCAGTTTCTGTTTCAGTTTCTGAAAATCCTACTATAAATGCGCCACGTCTCTGCGACGCGTGTGTGCGTGTGTGTACGGTTGTAATGCACGCAACTCGAGAACCGTTCACCCCACCGACTTCATATTCGACACACACGTTCCACACTGTGCCCGGTGTCGAGTCGGTCGGACCCACGGTTCTCCAGAAACACCACAAAAGGCTCTGGTCAGGCTCTGCCAGTGGGCCTAATCAGCCAAAATCCCCTAACCTGTGCCAATTCCAGCCTCTGTTTCTGCCAACCAAGATTTGCAGCTAATCAGTTACATGAGGCTAGATGGCGCAAAATGCTTCCTTCAGCTCCTAGTTAAACCGACTGCAATTCAGAATTAACCGTGCCTCTCTCACAAGTGTACAATACTCTGTGACCAATGATGTGACCTGTGTTTTTCCTTTTTTTGTTTTTTTCCTTTTGTCCTTTTTGTCCTTGTTGCGTTGGGGGGGGGGGTGTACGTTGTTTGTTGATGTTGGTGATGTTTTAAAAAAGGGAAAAAAATGTGTGACTATGTGCTGATTAACTGTCCCCAAATAAAAGAACTATATATATATATATATATATATATATATATATATATATATATATATATATATTTATTTATTTTTAAGACAAAAACTGACAAACGCCACTCATTGAGAGACATTTTCTGTTGTTCATCTGAGGAAAAACACAGTAATCCGGCACATATGCATGCTGTCCCTAAGGCTTCAACAACCCATCTGGTGTTTACATGTCTTATGAATGTACACAGACAAGTGGGAAGGAAGCAAGTCATTATGATTTATTACAGCTATGCATACAGTTTATTCATTTAGTGTCATATTTATTTATGATAACAAAATACTCCTCACTACCTACGAGGCCAACAATCTTGCAACCCCCTACCTCTCCGACAAAGTCATTATACTTTTGAAATATTAGTTTATAGGTCTTGATTTGGTTTTTCAGTTGGAGTTTGATTAGTTTTTTTTGTTTTACTTTTGCATACAGTAATTATAAAGTTGTTTTGAGATTTAGTTTTTAATTTGAATAATTGACTAGGTTTGGATTCGTTCTTTGTTAGTTTTTAGTCTTAGTTTCAGTTTTTCCCACAGAAAGAATGATAGAAACCAGTCCATGAGGGCATTGTGGTTAGAATGTACGACCTGTTTGGCACTCACCATTAAAGTGGGATTGGGGATAAATCCCTGCGACACACTAGCATGGGGGGGGGTATAGAGGGGCCGATAGAGGCCGGATGGCAACCACAAGGTTCCCAGTTGTGTGTGTGTGTGTGTGTGTGTGTGTGTGTGTGTGTGTGTGTGTGTGTGTGTGTGTGTGTGTGTGTGTGTGTGTGTGTGTGTGTGTGTGATAAAGATGTTATCTTTATTTTTCCCTCCTGGTGAAGGAACTTGGGTAATTATTATTATTTTTGTATCATTTTTCGGTCAATTTACTACTATTAACATTTAATTTACTACTATTAACATTTAATTTTCTACTAATAACATTTAATTTACTACTATTAACATTTCATTTACTACTATTAACATTTAATTTACTACTATTAACATTTAATTTACTACTATTAACCTTTAATTTACTACTATTAACCTTTAATTTACTACTATTAACATTTGATTTACTACTATTAACATTTGATTTACTTCTAGGCATCTAACCACTTAGGACTGAGGCAGATTCTAAAAAATAATTCTTAAATCCTAAACGTTTTCTGAAAAAACCCTATGTTTCTAGGTCAGTGGTGCTCAACCTATTTCATGTCAAGGAGCCCCCTATCTGAAAATATGTTGTTGCAGGCAAACCCAGACGTTTTTATAGGGGGAAAAAGTCTGGGACCGAGTCCACTTCAATTCGGCATAGAGTAGCGCAAACGTCGATCACTCTCTGCTGATTTCTGATAGTCTGCACCTTTGTTAAATTGACGCACACACGTACACACACACACACTCCTCTCTCTCTCTCTCTGTCGCTCTAATTAATTAGTCTCATGTCGCACAGCTGCGTCTAGATTCTCCCGGCAGATCCTGCCAGGAGCTGTCTATGCCATAGAAAGCATAGGTGGACCCCAGGCTACTTATCCACTATAGTCCCTTCGTAACATTTAAGTGTTATTTGACGAAGTTTTGAGTATATTTAGTCTTAGTTTTAGTCATCATAGCTTAGTTTCCATTTTAGTATTCGTCAGTGGAAAAAGGTAGTCGACGAACATGTTTGGTTTTAGTTTTTAGTCGACAAAAACAACACTGGTGTGTATAGAGGGATCGATCTGCCTGCAGGGGAACCGGAGACACAGGTGTGGTGGTGAGGTCACACACTGGACGGAGCCAAACAGAATCCCCCCAGGACTCTCTCTCTCTGTGTGTGTGTGTGTGTGTGTGTGTGTGTGTGTGTGTGTGTGTGTGTGTGTGTGAGTGAGAGAGAGGACCTTGGCCGTGCCCTTGTTGATGTAAGTAACACGGCAGCAGTCAAAGGGCTGAAATCCAAACCGAGTCCTGCCCCCCCCCCCCCCCGGGCTGTGCTGCCTCGTCCTGTTTGTGTGTGACATCTGACAAGGCCTTTTAATATTTAACCACCACTGATGGCCTCCTCTTCATCCCTCTCTCTTTTCTCACTCTCTTTTCCCCCCCATTTGTTTCAAATACTTTCATACACCCCCCACCCCTCCCCCCCCCTTTACCAAAGAGGTCCAGGTGTTATTTGTAGTTGTTACGTCCCCACCAAAGAGGTCCAGGTGTTATTTGTAGTTGTTACGTCCCCACCAAAGAGGTCCAGGTGTTATTTGTAGTTGTTACGTCCCCACCAAAGAGGTCCAGGTGTTATTTGTAGTTGTTACGTCCCCACCAAAGAGGTCCAGGTGTTATTTGTAGTTGTTACGTCCCCACCAAAGAGGTCCAGGTGTTATTTTGTGCAAAAGTGCATTATTGGCTATTCCCCCTAATATAAGCCCTCAATGGGGGTTGGGTTTTTGTGCTAATTCGCTTATTTCCATCGAAATAAGTAGTAAAGTGTGCCGCTTGGGATACTATTTATATTATGAAGATATGATATATACAAAATGCCCCATTCAATTCAATACAATTCATTGAGGGCTTATGGTAGGGGAAATGGCTAATGCGCTTTTGCACAAAATAACAACTACAAATAAAGGTAAGAAAGCCTTCTAGCATGGAATTCTCCTTTAAGAGCAACAACAATAATAATGACATGAGCAAACTTCACCAAATATAGAAATCAATCTGCGGCTTCTCAAGGACGAGGTCAGGAGAACCACTCCAGTCCAAGCTTGTGTTCGATCGGCTATTTCTGTCTGTAAAGAATCTGGATCGTTTATCTAGGATGATGCTGCAGCTCCGAAGACTGGCCTTCACAAGACCAGAGGTAAATGGATATACAGTAGAACTCTACAAACTGCACAAATAACCACCAAAACAAGTCATTTAAGTCTCAAGTCCTGAAATAACCAAAATGATCTATCTTGGGACAGGTTCTCTGCTCTATTAAAAACAAATGAGTTTTAGAAGGTTTCTGTTATCTGAAAATAAGGCTGAGTAAGAGTAAGTAGTAAAAATTTGTGATTGGGGGATTAATCGGCAAACACATCGGTATCGGCCGATTTTAGTTATCGACATCAGTTCGATTAATCAATCAGACTGATCAATGAATCCGTCCGATTGATCGGTCTGTCTTTACAGATAAACAAGGCCAAAGTAACAGCTTGAACAGATCTACAAGCTCACTATATTATATTATTTAAGTTAAATCTGACTTGCCTATAAGCCTGCAGTGCAGATACCCTGTTACATGTATCTTTCAGAATGGACAAAATTATTATACTTTTTCAATACAGAATGAGATCATATCGACATCGGTAATATCGGTTATCGGCCATAACAGCAATTAATTATATCGGATATCGATATCGGCCAAAATGTCTCATCGGCACATCCCTAAAGTAATACAAAATGCAACTATTAACTTTACTTGATTGTTTTTTGCCAAGGAATTCCTCTAGTCAGCCAAATGTGTGACTTGTCAAGGTTTGAGATGCCAAAATAATTTAGGAAGGGATATTTTCCATTATGTTACACTACTTTTATGCGATTAGTGCCCAGATACTTTTATGCGATTAGTGCCCAGATAAGAAAAGTCCCCACTGCCTAGTAATCAACATATTATACATATGCATTTAATTGGTTTAATAAAGTTATGTTCATTTCATCCAACAAATGTTGTTCTCCCATTGTATTAACCCTGATCCTAACCTAGGAGACTGCAGGCGTTTTGATTTCAAAGGAGATTATTTAAAAACAAATCACACCCGTGTGAAGTAAGTGGTGCAACTCCGTGTGGGGGTCCCCGTGGGGGGGGGGGGGGTTCCAGACCCACAGGAACGCACCCAGGGTGCCGGCCCGATTCCGGCGAGCCACCCAGCGTCCGAAACGGTTGAGAAATGACAGAGTTACCGTGTGGGGGTCCCTCTACTGTACTGTACTGTCACTGTACCCTACTGGCAAAATCACGATATATACAGTTAAAATATGTGTGTGTTTGTGTGTGTGTGTGTGTGTGTTAGGTGGTGAAAAACAACCATGCTGTTTTCGTGCTCATACCTACCTACCCAGCCAGGCAGGCAGGCACCCACACACATAATCACTTAAGGAATTGGTTGCACCACTTAAAAAATGGCTGGGCGAGACATGCATGAGACCTGGCATACGAGTGGGACTGAACCTTGTATTTTTGCTATTATTTCACAGCAAAGGTTTTAACTCAAATCTTTGCTTCTGTGGGGGGCCCCTGAAACTACATATTTTCAGATGGGGGTCGGCGGCCAAATACAGATCATTTTTGGGGTCTTTGACATGAAATAGTTTGAAAACCACTGAAAGTGGGTTTTTCGGAAACAAAAATGCAAGGCCCCATTCAGATAATTCTTCATGAATGATCCATGATGCCAACGACAATCATAACTTTAACAGGATGGATTTGCAAAGATGCGCTGCTGTTGTTGCCAGGCTACATTAGCTAAACCTACATTCTGGTGAGCATTATTTGAGGATGAATCTTTTTTTTTGCAAAAACAAAGTTGGAGAGCTGGAGATGTTGAGAAACCTCATGAGCTGCTAGACTTTTATGGTAACATCCATATTTCTGGTAAGCATAAGAGAGGGCTTATGGGTTGGAGGTCGAACAAACGCTCGTGTACACTTTGAAGTGGTAGTATTTTCCAACATGAAGAGTGCCTTCAACATCTGTTCCATCAAAAAACACAACTGGGATTCATCGTGGCAGCTCAAACTGAGATTAGTGACTCAGGATCATTCAAATGTTACCATGGCTTCTAAATGTACAGACTCAAAGTGTACCCCTCAACCTGGTCAGATTAGTTTAACCCATTTTGGGGCGGGAAACCCTTTTGGTGTTTTAAGCATTATGTTATACTTTAGCTATTGAAAAATAGCAGATCTACAAGCTCATAGCGTGGCACTCTGTGCCGCGCTATGAGCTTGTAGGTCTTGTAGGAATGCACTTCCCATTGCAGTCAGAACTGCAGCATCACTCTCAATCTTCCGCCGTAGTCTGAAAACCCACCTTTTCAGACTCCATCATGGCCCATAGCACTTACCCCACCCCCTTAGATAGCATTTCTGTGGAGTTAGATAGCATTTGATACAGACTTATAGCATGTTATGTAGACAGCACTATAATTGCATTGTATGTAGTCATAGCACGTCATAGTACATATGTATAGCATAGTAGTATATATGTATAGTTTATATGTATAGTTTCATTATATAGATATTCCACCTTTACTTTCTTAGCTTACGCATGTTTCATGATAAATGTTTTTATGTGATGTATTCCCATGCTTTTTTGTTCTTGCTCTGGATTAAGAGCGTCTGCTAAATGCCTAAATTGTAAATTGTAATTGTAAATTGCTATTTTTGAAAAATCGTGAAAATGTAGTGCAAATCTTTCAATATATATTCTTTCGGAGCGAATGTTTTTAACTCAAATTAAATATAATCATAGTCGTCTTATATTCGGCACAATACTGTCAGATCCATCAAATAGAAGAGTTATGATATTGATGGGGCAGAAACCGAGCGCTGTGCATGCAGCCTGAACTGAGACAAGGTGGAGTTGGAAATACATTGTTTTCAACAAGGCCGGTGCAAATAAGAGCCATTTTAAGCATGTGTGCAACATGACAACTGTAACGCAGTTTGCGTAACTCTGTCTATATCCAAGGCTCTGAATACGGTGAACAAATTCCAGTTGGTTACCTGGCTGTGCTGCAGGGATGTCTGGGAGTCAAAGGGGAGTTGGTTACCTGGCTGTGCTGCAGGGATGTCTGGGAGTCAAAGGGGAGTTGGTTACCTGGCTGTGCTGCAGGGATGTCTGGGAGTCAAAGGGGAGTTGGTTACCTGGCTGTGCTGCAGGGATGTCTGGGAGTCAAAGGGGAGTTGGTTACCTGGCTGTGCTGCAGTGATGCCTGGGAGTCAAAGGGGAGCTGGACCGTTGCACCGCTCGTTGAGACAGCGGCCTCTTGTAGGCTGGAGGTAGAACCATGTTGCGGCCGTCCGGCAGCATCTTCATACTCCATACAATCAAAGTTGGTCTTCCACACCATCACCTAGAAGTATACGAGCGACACATGGATTAAATAGTGGGGAACATGGGTTACGCGCGGGGGGTTTTTTCATCTTAGTTTTTTCGTCTTAGTTTTAGTCGACGGAATCAACACTGGATCATACCGGTAACACATTTCACCCTCAGTCAAAACGGTAACTTTTTGGTCGTTACCTGTTCATCGGAGCCTCCGGAGGCAAAGTGCTCTCCCGTCCTGGAGAATGCCACGCAGGTTGCCGAACCCTGCGAGGTGAGGTGAGGGGTGGTGAGGGGGTGGGGCAGCGATGCAGGAACGCGTGCGGGGAGAGGAGAACAACAAGAATCAACAGACAGATCACGTCAGAGAGCATCATACAAATGGCATTTAAGAAAACAACTGTGCAATGCTGAGTGCTTTAAGAAAACAACAATGCTGAGCGCTTTAAGACAGAGACGTAGAGCAATAATGGAATCAAAATAACACCAGCAAAGTTGTTCATTTAACACTGGTGGGTAAAGATTGAACCACCAAAGTCACACCCAGAGTTACCTTGGGTGTATTTCTTAACGAACATTGAGTGAAAATAGCAGAACTACAATGCCACAATGCGTTGCACTGCAACACGTACATTTGAAGACATTTTTTGCAGTAGTATAGAGCATTGGTTCCCAGGGGTCCTTGAGGGAGTTCCAGGGGGTCCCCCAGCTAAATGATACTTAGGAACCAAATGGAACCCCATGGGTCTGTAACTCTGAGAGTGTACAAATGGAACCAAATGGGCCCCAATGGGTCCATTTGGTTGCATTTGTACACTCTCAGAATTAAAGTTAACATTGATTTTACAATACAAATAAAGCCCCGGGAACCCCGGTCAACAACATATGTGACTACATTTGACCGAGGGAAAAAAAGGTTTTCTCCTCTGGTGAAAAGCTGGAGTTTGCGCCATGGCAGGCGCTCAGTCAAAACTGGTCACATATATAGGATTTAAGTTAAACGCATGCCAGTGTTTTTTTCAGCAGATTTTTATTTAGTCTTAGTGTTTTGAATAACACACCATTTAGTCTTATTTAACAAGGTGGTAGTTAGTTGCCAGAACAGTGGCGAGAAGCCACAGTATGCCTATAAATGCTGTCCGTCACCACCCCCAATACGAAGGACTGCCATTGAAGACTATGGATTGGTCTAACTTTTTCCACACAGTTCTAGCAAGGAAAGCTTTGTAGACTGTCCTCGGTCTCTCTCTAATGAGCAAAAAGGTATTTATTTTAGACTGACTTGTGAGTCTATTCCTAGCACTGTTATAATGAGCAGAATTTAGATTTTACTTGTATGACCCTCCCAGGGAAATGTAAGCATTGTATCCTGTGGTGTCTCGCTGAGGGACCGCGTGCCACCTGACCACCTCCCTGGAGAGAGAGAGAGCAGGGGAGGCGGAGTTGAGCACAACAGGCTGGGCTGCATCATAGGAGGCAGGTACTATCACCATTACCTGCTGGAGGGCTTCAGATGAGCAACACCTGTGCTCCCAGCCAAACACTTCAAGAAGCCTTCACCTCCCCGCACTCGCTCTTGACTCTCTCCGTGGCAGGTTGGTGCGCGGTCTGGCGGTAAGCGAGCACACACTCCCTCACAAATATTATACAATCCAAATATGTCAGACTGACTCTATTTTCTCACCTCATAGGAGCATAGAGGCTGGCAAGGGCATGGCTTGGAGGAATTGGAAGTGACATACAAGTAAACCAAAGTCTGTTATAGGAAGCCCCAGAGCGGCTATCGTAGGCTCACATGTACCTGGACGTACCAGAAGACTTTGTGTTATCGAATACTGAACTTTTAAGTTGACAACACTGGAGCCTCAGTTATTATTATTATGATTTTCCAAGTTCAATCCCTGTGAATATTATTTTGGTTTAAATAAATGAGTGCCAAACTCTTGGCTCAAACCTGTTCCCTGCCTGTCTGTCTCTTGGCGTTGGTTGCAATCCTCACAATCCCTTTTACAATCCTAAACCCACTGCTGCACACTTCCACGGACACGACCACACGCCATGGAGCACGGTCAGCCTCCCGGGACCCAAAACCCCAAAACACACACCTAGCCCTGCCATAGCATGCTGGGAGGGACACAGGGTATGTGCGTGCGTGCGTGTGCGTGTGCGTGTGTGTGTGTGTGCGTGCGTGCAATCGGATTTTCACCCTGGGAGTTTTTCCCACCCAATGCATGTTACAGTCAGAATTTGGGACACTGTCATTGCTCAAAAAATAAATCACTAATCAAAATAATAAAAATCAACAAATAATAATAACCCATCCGTTACTACATGTGAAGGGCACAATAACAGGGTTTAAAAACACAGCTGAAACACGCTGCAACGTAACATTTCTACACTCTCAAGAGTTGAATAAACACGGAGAACTTCACTGTGCGGTGGTCATCTTCTGTTGTGATCTGTTGTTCTATGGAAGTGATGCGATTAAAACCATCGGAAGAAAAATTATAAGCATGATCCACATCCGTTTAACTGTACAGTACTGCAGGCCCCAAGGCAACAAGGCAAGCATAGTGTGCGTGCGTGCGTGCGTGCTGCGTGCGTGTGTGAGATGACTCATATTGAGTCACAGCACTGACACAAAGCCACAGACATGTATGGTTAATACAGTGGGATATACGGCCTTGATGCTCGAGTCAGTGAACTGGCAATGTATCGTCTGTCAATCCAACTTTGTGCCTGTACTGTACCTGGACATAAGCATCAAGAAAGCAGAGCAGGAGCCTCTTCTGGCTTTTTAAACAGCTGGTGGATGGACACAATGCCTGCCCGCCTCCTCTAGACGCATTATCGACGCCTCTTGGCGCTTATGTAGCCATGGGGTGGCTGACGTACACTTACTCGCATAAAAGTGAAAATAATCATCTAAAATGTTCTCTGGTTAAAAAGTACAATTTTAATTTGCTATACTCAAGTTAAAACATCAAAGCGCAATTAATTTACTTAAGCAAATGTTGCCCTCTAAAAACGCATTGCTAATGCCTGCGCAGAGCAGAGGACATTCTGTCAACTCTCCGATCAGTCTGTGCACAACAACATTGCTCAAGTCAACTTCTTTCTAACCCAGCAGGTTTCACCATTCATCCTGCGGTGTCGTTTCTCCCTGCATTTGTCCTTTTTGTGTAAGTCAATAGTGGCCAACTCAGTGGCCTAGTGGTTAGAGTGTCCGCCCTGAGACTGGGAGGTCGGGGTTCAATCCCCGGCCGGGTCATATACCAAAGAGTGGGGACCCAGGGCCTCCCTGCTTGACACTCAGCATCAAGGGTTGGATTTGGGGGTTAGTCCCTGTGACATACTAGCGTCATGTCCAGGGGGTGTACTTGTACATCATGCTGCCTCACACTACAGAAACAGGAGAGAGGCTCCTGCCCCTATGGGCCTCATGGCTCGGCAAGGCTACTTACTTACTTAATACAAGTAAGACGTGCGAACGCAGCTCGTAAAATGCAATAATTAGAATAAATTCCGTACTTTAAGTTAAAAAAAAATAGTTTTTTACTGTGTGTGTGTGTGTGTGTGTGTGTGTGTGTGTGTGTGTGTGTGTGTGTGTGTGTGTGTGTGTGTGTGTGTGTGTGTGTGTGTGTGTGTGTGTGTGTGTGTGCTTGCATAAAGGTGTACAAGACAAGCAGCCTGTTGCAGGTGAAATGCATAACGGTGTAAATACATCAAGGGATTGTCTGTGATTAGAGTTTATAATATTATATTTTTTAGGAATTTAGCATTTTGATCAGCTGACCCGAATAGAAGTTTTGAAATTTGATTTGATTTCATATCACCTGCTCCTTTCTGCCACTCGGTTTCCATAAGAAAGAAACAATGAGCGTTGGTAGAACATTTGCTTTGCTTTGTCTACACCAGTGGTTCCCAAAGTGCGGTCCGGGGACCCCCAGGGGTCCTTGAGGGAGATCCAGGGGGTACCCAGCTAAATGATAATTAGGAACAAAATGGACCCTTATGGGTCTGTAACTCTGAGTGTGTACATGTGGTTCCATTTGTACACTCTGAGTTAAATTAACATTGGTTTTACAATATAAATTGGGGTCCCAGAGATAGAAATATGCCATTAAATCCGTAGCCTAATGCATGTCAAACCTGGGGGTCCTTGGTTGAGGTCCTGAGGTTGAGAATCACTGCTAGAACCATAAAAATCTTCTCTTATGGGGGTCCTTGGCATATCTTTTCTAATGAGGGTCTGTGGGCTAATTAGTGTCAATTTAGGGGTCCTTGACATGAAAAGGTTTGGGAACCACTGGTCTACACTACATGTATCTGCAATCGTAGGCCACAATTTCAACAAATTCTTTCACTTTTAAAGGCAATGTGTGATTCAGTGTCGTGGCAATAATCACGTTAAACCACACCCTCTCGTGTAATATTGCTTAAGTATAATTGCTAAGAAATAAGAATATAATGGATAGCTGCAGCCCTATACATTTGCCGATAGAGAATGACACTGTTCTGGAGAAAAGCTGTGCTCTTCAGCATGAAGCCAGACTAGACAGACAGGGGGGGCACGACATTTCCCAGAAGCACCTGGGAGAAGCAGACAGCGTCACTATGGCAACGTGACGACCTGACAGACAGCATGTGCTGTTCTCTGCTCTGACTAATGCCCAACGCCAGCCTGGCACTGCATGGCCATGACTGGCGCACACACACGCTCACAGTCACACACACGCACAGTCACACACACACACGCATGCACATGCACACACACACACGCAAAGTCACAAATGCATGCATTGCACACACAACTATACTATACTGGCGAGTACATGGACATTTTAGGACAGCATTGGATATGGCTGAAAATAGGCAAGAGGTATAGCAGATCTACAAGCTCACAACGATTGGCGGTTTGCTTAGGTGCGTGACTAAGCATAAATAAAAATATTTAAATCTCAATCCCCGACGAACGCCCCCACACCTAACTATATCAGTATACACATAATTTAATTTAGCCTTAATCCATTTAGGCCTGACGTCGAAGAAATCTTCTAAATCCTGACAGTTTTCTGAAAAACCTTTTGTTTCTATGCCCCCCCACCCCATCTGGAAATATGTTGTTCCAGGGACCTCCCCAGAAGCAAATATTTGAGTTAAAATGTTCACTCTGTAATAATATACTGTATATTCAAAGATTTAAAAAGGTAAATGGTGCATTTATATAGCGCCTTTATCCAAGGCGCTTTACATAGATTGTGCATCAATTCACCCATTCACACACACATTCATACACGGTGGAAACCATGCAAGGTACCAACCAGCACATCAAGAGCAATTTGGGGTTCAGTGTCTTGCTCAAAGACACTTCGACACTAACTCTAGTCTGGGGGAGCCCGGGTTCGAACTGGCAACCTTGCGGTTACTATCCAGCCACTGTAGCCCTGAGCCACCGCCGCACATTGTCACAATTTTTTTTAAATAGCAGACCTACAAGTTCAAAATAGCTAAGGTATAACAATGCTTTAAAACACCAAATTTGTACAGTCCCAATGACAACCCTCACTGTTGGGCCTGAGGAGGGTGTAGTCCAGTTCAAACCCCAGTCTCCACAACAGTGTTGATTTCGTCGACTAATACTATGTTCACCCGACTACCATTTTTCACTGAAGAAAACTAAATGGAAACTACATATAAACTGAGCTATGATGACTGAAACCAAGACTAAATATATATTGACAATTTCGTCAACAAATAAAAACTAGACTAAAATGTTAGGAAATGACTAGTGGACAAAAGCCGGACAATAGCCGGTCTACAAGCTCACAACGCATCGCGCTGCGACGCGTTGTGAGCTTGATCGGCTACTTTCAGCCAGTGTTAAAAACGGGCATCATGACAGCATCAAGGCCCGGCAAAAAAAAAGAAAAAAACATTTTAGTCGACTAAATCAACTGTAGATTTAGTCGACTAAAATCTATATGATATTTAGTCGACTAAAACATTCCAGGTGACTAAAATGTGACTAAAACTAAAGGAAAACTATTCAAGAGACTGTGACTAAAACTAAAATCTAAATGTGCAGCCGTCCACATCAGCACTCCTCCAAGGTGGTGGCATGGTGCAACAGACGGTAGTCCACAGCTGCCACACTCCTAGACTTATACATTTTAAACTTTCTTTACTTCCATCCGAGTTTATTGTCAACAAGTGCTTTTTTTTTTCTTTTTTTTTAACGATGCAGGCATTTCTGCTCTGGTGCAAAATAAATACTGCCGTCGTCAGTTTTGAGCTTTCTGTAAAACGTTGTGTTTCTCCGGCTCGTTTGAGGATTCACTCCAGAAAAGAGAACTTGCATTGGTACAACCTTGAAAGGGCGGCCGTGGCCGTCGCTGTACGAAGGAAAACAAACTGACACACGTCTCACCGTCACCAGCCAGGTAGGGTGTTGTTCATTGGGCCGCGTAAACAACACATTGATCCCTGCCAACAGCAATACAGCACACTCTTTTCAGAGTACACACACACACACACACGATACTCAACCACACACAAATGTGTTTTTAACACGTACTAGATGTAGAGGCATGCACGCACGCACGCACGCACGCACGCACACACACCCCCCCCCCCCACACACACACAACACACACACCAGATGGGGGTTTCTCTCATCTCTAGCTACGAGGGCTGTACTAGAGAGAGAGAGAGAGAGAATTAACACCCTAAGCGTTCCCAGCACCAACAGATTGGTCGAATCACGACTGGGCCAAAAAAGAAACAATAAAAGAATGAACACACAAAGAGAGAGAGCGAAAAACCTTGCAGGAAGAGATCACAGGTAGAGGTGTGAGAAGAGGAAAGAAGCAAAGCTTTTCTTAAGTCTTAACAGAAGATGGCTGATTGACAAAACTCAGTCTAATCAATAATCGGCACAACTGATATTATTAGTGTGGGCAACCAGACTCTAGTAACTGTAACACTTTCCGTATTATTATTTACCTGGAGTAAGACAAGGTTTGCCGCACTACTAGTCCCACAGTGACTGTACGCACTTGAGCCATATGTCAAATTGACCGGAAAAATCGGGAATCGTGTGCTTGTGTTTTGCTAAGAGAAATGTTGTATAGTTTAATTGATATGAATTTATTAGTTAATTAAAATTTCCCATTGACATGAATGGGAAAATGCAAAAATTCACACTCAAGTATTTTTTCCTCGGAGACTGTAATCACTATAGTTACAAAACTTGGAGGAAAATTTCATACTTATCACTAAAATTATTTAACCTATAAGTTTATAATTTTATCGGTCTGCCTCATGGTGGTGCTATAACTTTACGTTTTGGCTTATAACTCTTGAACCGTAGGTCGTAAAATCAAAATATTTTTTTCCCTGGAGTCCTTGGGTCATGACACATCTCCCCATATAGGCCATGTCCATTTCCGCCATGATAGATTTTCCGCCATTTTGAATTTTGTCCAAAACACACTTTTTGCTTTACCTCCTACATATTTTGTCCAAATCTCACAAAAATCTGTATACGTGATCTCTGGACCTTTGCGATGAAAACTCGACCGGCGGAATTTTGATAGTGCGTATTGTTCGGCCGTAATCGTCGTCCGAAGTTAGTAGGATGGGCCTATATCACAAAGAATGCCATAAATCACGAACGGAATGTCCAATCCATGCCAAATTTGAATCACATGTCCGGGGTGGTTCAATCAACCTAAAAGCAATTCCATTTTCATCCATAGGGGGCGCCGCTAATGCGAGAAATGTAACAGTTTGTCGCAAAAACAAGAATTTCGGGGGTTAAATCCCCTCCGAATTACTTACACATGATCTAAGGTGTGACTTGAAATTGTAATTGGCTGGCAATATTAGTGGGAGGGGCATATGTAAGCCACTGCGGCAACCACACTCTGCAATTTTTTTAAATTGCGCATTTTCTAGTTTCTAATGTGATTGATTAATCCGTTCTCAAATCTTCTATTAACGGCTAGGTGTGCTGTCATGCCGCATTTCAGCACGGCTGGATACTAGCCTATTGCAACCAATTAATTGGTCGGAAGAACTACATAATAGTAGCAATATAAATATAAATCTGTACCACCATCTGGGAACCTCTCATTTAGAAGACGACGTGTAGAATCTGGGCTCAGAACTCAATGGGTGAATACTCGTTTGTGAAGGAAGAGAAAAATGGCCGGGGCGTGACCCGTTGAGTGCGGCCTCTAGAGACGTTGAACGGGCAGGAGGAGGAGGAGAAGGAGAAGATGCTGAGGAGGAGACAGAGGAGAAGGAAGAGGAGGAGGAGGAGAAGGAGAAGATGCTGAGGAGGAGACAGAGGAGAAGGAAGAGGAGGAGGAGGAGAAGGAGAAGATGCTGAGGAGGAGACAGAGGAGAAGGAAGACGAGTAGGAGGAGAACGGGGGGGCAGAAAGAAACCAGAGTTCTGTTTCCTTCCAACAAACGCTGGGATGAGTCACCGTGAGTGGGCCGACTGCTCGCCTGGCGAGTACCAAAATACACTGTGCACAAAAGGCAAGTAATGTGTGTGCGCGCCATACACAATCGGACAGTCGCCACACACACACACACAAAAATATAGAGCCGACTACACTACATGGTTTGATCCAAGTATGTATCCAATAGAAACACATTATGTGAAAAGAAAGCTACTTTTTAACAAAGTAATCGTGTGAGCGTGAGCATGCGTGAGTATGTGTTCAGAGTGTGTTTAGCAGGTGTGTGCATGTGTGGAGCGAGAGAGAGAGAAATTACATCAAATTGAAATGAAGGGTTATGTAAGAGTTACGATAATATTCTTGTCGTTCATAACATCAGTTTTATGTTCTCATGGGCCTATAGACAGAATTTTCAAGGCAGCTGAGCTTTTATAATGGTTGTAGAATATTGCATAAAATGTCAATTGCAGAAGAAGAAGAAGAAGGAGGAGGACCACAAAACTGTCAAAATCCACATGCAATGTATTCTAGGATTCCCTGGATGGCCAGTGGATAGTGTGAATGGGTTTACCAGATGTCTCTGACAGTACGTTTTAACAGCGGGCGACAGACAGACGAATTTTCGGAAGTGCATTTTTTGTCTATGGGACCCAGCAACTACCGGCGATAGCAGGTGAACGGGCGATGGTCGAAAAGTGGGCGAAGCAACGTCGCCCAAAAATATACAAATAATTCATCTTTTCGGGCGATGGCGGGCGATTGGGCGATGTGTCGGCCGATGCTCGCCCGCTGTTAAAACCAGGGGGGCAGTGAAGCCACTAGGAAATCCTGACTTCCTGAAAGTTCATATAATGGCCTGTTGTGGCGCTGTCATTGGGCCCAAAAAACCCCATAGCTCCATAGAGGTCCATGTATTTGGGCCCAACTCCTAGACTGTATTACCTTAATAAACATGGTCATGAATACTTTCTGCTTCCAGTCACTAGTTTAAAGTCTCATTTCTCATGTCATAATATTCTTTTTGGAAAAGTATGGTCCCATTTATAAAAGAACTGAGTATGTTCTGAGGGGCGTGCCTACCGTTGCAGTCTATGATCGGGACCACCCCCTGCTCGAGTCAAAAAGAAAACCAACAAAGAAGAAGGGGAGAAGTCCCGCCTCGTTGTCTGGGCCAGCCAATGGCCAGCTGGGCCCAAACGGATCTAGAAAGATGGCGATTTACTGACAGGCTTCATCTTACGTCCATATCAGACCTGGAGAACGCTTTGTCCATATTTTTCTACAGTCTATGGTTAAAACGTACTGTTATAAGTGTGCGTCTGTGTGCGTGTGTGCGTGCGCGTGCGCACTGTGTACCTGGTGCCCATGTAGTGTGTAGAGAAGCTTGCCCTCCACCAGGTCCAGTATCTTCAGCGTGGAGTCATTGGACGCGGTGATGAGGAAGTTGCCAGATGCATGGAAAGACAAGCTGTTCACCACACCACTGTGGACTATAGAACACACACACACACACACACACACACACACAGTTATGCATGGTACCCATAACGGTACAAATGGGGTACATTGTTGGTCCCCTTCTCTATTTACTTCAGAGGTGTTACCGCTGATACTAATGAAGGCTACTGTTCCATTCTGGTCAAACAGAGTCAGGGTGCTGCACTGCTGCTATTGTGCCCGTTACTGTTGGCTCACTGGAAACACACACTGCTACACCAGTGGCTCTCAAAGTGTCCTTGTGGGTTCCAAATGGCCCCGTACAGACGTGTAACTCTGAGAGTGTACTGTACACCCTGAAAGTGTACACTCTCAGAGTTATGGGGGTCCTTGAAATTAAAAAAAGTTTGAGAACCACTGACTGCACACTAAATGGAACAGAGCCTTAAATAAACACTAAAGGTTTTCGGTGTATCCCTGAATCATTTATGACAAAATGTAAAATAAACAGCAGCAGAGGCTGTGCAGTTTTTCTGCCTGGTACACGGAACAGAGTCAAGGCGGCATTATCAGTCAAACATGTACAATGATTGTCGCAACGAGATCATATCAACATCTATTCTTGAGGAGAACTTGGTATCAACACATGAGATATGGAGGAATGTTTGGTCAAAGTTGTAATGTAAAACTCCTTGGTGTAATCTGACGAGTAGTGAGGGGAACTTATTTAACAGGTGGCAGGCTCCCTCTGCTGGCTACTATTTGCTATAGCTACTGGGACACTAATGAGAGAAGAACACAGTTTTTGAGCGGTGCAACCACTCCAAGGAACAGCAATGTCCGGGGACTATATGACTATGTTTAGAGTACCAGTAGGGGCAAAAGTTGCTGAAACAGAGAGAGAGATAGTGTTGCACTGTTGCCTGCTAATTACAGAGAGAGAGAGAGAGAGAGAGAGAGAGAGAGAGAGAGAGAGGGGAGTTGCACCACTCAGTTCACACAGGGGGAACTGTCCACAGGAGAGGAGAGGAGAGGAGAGGAGAGGAGAGGAGAGGAGAGGAGAGGAGAGGAGAGGAGAGGAGAGGAGAGGAGAGGAGAGGAGAGGAGAGGAGAGGAGAGGAGAGGAGAGGAGAGGAGAGGAGAGGAGAGGAGAGGAGAGGAGAGGAGAGGAGAGGAGAGGAGAGGAGAGGAGAGGAGAGGAGAGGAGAGGAGAGGAGAGGAGAGGAGAGGAGAGGAGAGGAGAGGAGAGGAGAGGAGAGGAGAGGAGAGGAGAGGAGAGGAGAGGAGAGGAGAGGAGAGGAGAGGAGAGGAGAGGAGAGGAGAGGAGAGGAGAGGAGAGAAGAGAAGAGAAGAGAAGAGAAGAGAAGAGAAGAGAAGAGAAGAGAAGAGAAGAGAAGAGAAGAGAAGAGAAGAGAAGAGAAGAGAAGAGAAGAGAAGAGAAGAGAAGAGAAGAGAAGACTCATTATAATTCTATTGAACGGCATGAATTTATAATAATTTATTTATAATGGCTGTAGACTTACTGGAAGCACGAAGTCGGCCTGCAAAAATACTTGCCTGACGCAAATCAAATACTCAGTTTCAGTGTATCGGGGGGAGCCTTAGGTTTTCCAAAATGACCCCGTTTCTCTTACCAGGACTTTTTCCCTGAGCCACCGGCAGGGCGGCGGTGGCTCAGGGGTAGAACCCGGGATCCCCCAGAGTTACTGTCGAAGTGTCCTTGAGCAAGACTCTGAACCCCTCATTGCTCCTGATGTGCTGGTTGGTGCCTTGCATTGGTTTCCGCCGCCAACGGTTTATGAATGTGTGTGTGAATGGGTGAATGTAATGCACAATCTATGTAAAGCGCCTTGGATAAAGGCGCTATATAAATGCACCATTTACCTTGGTAATGTTGCAGCAGTTTATGGGAGCGGATGTCCCATACTTTGACTGTGTTGTCAGTGCAGGCTGCAGCAATGCACGTCCCACTGGGGTGGAAGTCCACAGCGGTGGCATAGCTGGAAGAAACATGGCAGAACAGAGGAGACACGCATTGAGATAATGGCAGTCCAAATCAGACACATTTTTGACAAACCGAAACCAGCACACGTGGGGAAAGCCAAACGAGGCCCACTCATTTTTCCAGCACGGAAGACCGGGACCGGGCCCGCCAGTGTTGTTTTTTGGCAGAAGATTTAGATTTTTAGGTTTTAGTCAATAGTCTCTTGAATAGTTTATTTAGTTTTAGTTACGTTTTAGTCACCCGGAATGTTAACCTAGTTTTAGCCGACTTAATATAACAATGTTTTTGTCGACTAAATCCACAGTTGATCGTCGTAATAACCGATCTACAAGCTCGTTGTGAGCACACGTTGTGAGCTTGTAGATCGGCTATTTTCAGCTATTGTGAGCTAGTAGACCAGCTATTTTCAGTGTAAATTACTTATACTGGATCTCTTGTCCACTAGTCCCTTCCTAACATTTTAGTCTATAGTTGTTATGTGTTGATGAAATTGTTAATATATTAGTTAGTTTTAGTCATCGTAGCTTAGTTTCCATTTCGTTTCCGCCAGTGAAAAACACATGCGGGCTGGGTTGAAGTTCAGAGTGTTTCCACTGGAAATGAATTCGTTCAGAAAACTAAAAAGAATTGGTTCTGAACTGGAACCACAAAAATTGGCCACCGGGTTCCTAGAATCTAGAATCGAACTAGTTCTGGAACCAAAGTTATTTTGGTGGAAAAAGTTTGAGGATAGGAACCCTCGAGGGAAACGAAAACAACCCCTGCTGAAAATAGCAGATCTACAAGTTCAAACAAGTTGTGAGCTTGTAGATCAGCTATTTTCATACTCACCCTGTGTGTTCGTAGAAGGTGTGGATATACTCACCCTGTGTGTTCATAGATAGAAGGTGTGGATATACTCACCCTGTGTGTTCATAGAAGGTGTGGATATACTCACCCTGTGTGTTCATAGAAGGTGTGGATATACTCACCCTGTGTTCGTAGAAGGTGTGGATACACTCACCCTGTGTTCGTAGAAGGTGTGTATACACTCACCCTGTGTGTTCATAGAAGGTGTGGATACACTCACCCTGTGTGTCCGTAGAAGGTGTGGATACACTCACCCTGTGTGTTCATAGAAGGTATGGATACACTCACCCTGTGTCCGTAGAAGGTGTGGATACACTCACCCTGTGTGTTCATAGAAGGTGTGGATACACTCACCCTGTGTGTTCGTAGAAGGTGTGGATACACTCACCCTGTGTGTTCGTAGAAGGTGTGGATACACTCACCCTGTGTGTTCGTAGAAGGTGTGGATACACTCAACCTGTGTATTCGTAGAAGGTGTGGATATACTCACCCTGTGTGTTCGTAGAAGGTGTGGATACACTCACCCTGTGTGTTCGTAGAAGGTGTGGATACACTCACCCTGTGTGTTCATAGAAGGTGTGGATACACTCTCGGCTGTTCTTGTCCCACAGCTTCACAGTTTTATCATCGCTGGACGAAACAATCACACGGCCATCTGGAGAAAACCTGAAACAGATATTATGGGATTGTTACAGTACGTTTTAACAGCGGGAGACCAACGGCGAGCATCGCTTGAATTTCATTGGCTATCACCCAATCGCCCACTATCGCCGGGCATTTCTTCTTCTGTTTTCTACATGAATATATAACCACATTATAACCATATAAAATGAAATTGGAGTTAAATTCTGCAATTTGTAAAAAGAAAATAATAATAATATGACATCCAACGTCGTTGAAGTGGGTGATGTCCCTGGGACTCATCTAAAAGACCATCCCGGGACTCATTACATTGAAAACCTATTTAAATCACTGCACGTTTAAGTTCCAAATTCGATCCTTGCAGGATTTACATCTGCCAAGAAACGGTTGACTGTACACCAAATGCAAAAGAAATAGACTTGAAAGCTTCTGGCGTAATTGTTATGTCTTTATAGCAAAAGGTCGATGTGGGCACACCTCAAAAGGCTAGTGACAGGTGCGTAGAGCAATAGAGCATATAATGAAAGGGGTATCTTTGAAAGACAAAGAAGAGGTCCTGCACACTTGCTAAAACAATGTTGCTCTTTTGTTTCGGTCGCTTTGAAAGGAGTTCATAATGGAGTAACAGTATAACTCCAGAGGCAAGATTGTTTGTTCTGATGACCGAAACGTCGACCTAATAAAGAGCAAAAACTTTTGTTGGCAAGTAACCGACAGTGTGCGGGACCTCTTCTTTGTCTTTCAAAGATACCCCTTTCATCGTAATTTAACTCTGTCTACCACTGAGACTTTTGTATCTACACCAGTTCTAGCGGAGACAAAACAAAAGCAACACAAGCTGTCGGAGCAGACAAGCCAGGCTGATCCAGCCCACATCAAATACTGTACTTTAAGTACAATTTTGAGGAATTTGCACTTTAATTGAGTATTTCCAATTTCCAATACTTTTACTACATGTCAGAGGCAAATAATGCACTTTTACTCCACATATTTCAAAACTTTTGTTACTAGCTACTTTGTATTTTAAAATACATTAACTACTTCAGCATTATGTACATTTCAGCCATTTGAACATAGCATATCTACAAGCTCACAATGTGCCGCGATGCAATGCATTGTGAGCTTGCACATCTAATATTTTTAGTAGATAAACTTAAGAAAAAAATAAAATAGGAAATTCTGCACACTTTTACGTCTGGTACTTGAATTGGTGAATTCCGGAGAATCCGGACATTTCCTTATAACAGAGTATTTCTATATTGCAGTATTGATACTTTTACAATTTGAGTACTGTTCCCACCACTGCTAAAACTAGTTTGATATTGACAACTTTGATTTAGAGACGTTAACAAAACATGGCTGTTCTAGGAATTGCTATAGCTATCCAACCAAGAAGGAACACTGGACACTACATCACATATTTAGGGGCACATATTTAGGGGCGGCAGTGGATCAGGGGTAGAGTGGCTGGATGGTAACCGTAAGGTTGCCAGTTCGAATCCGGGCTCCCCCAGAGTTAGTGTCGAAGTGTCCATGAGCAAGACACTGAACCCCTAATTGCTCCTGATGTGCTGGTTGGTGCCTTGCATGGTTTCCTGATGCCTGATGATCGGTGTGTGAATGTGTGTGTGAATGGGCGAATGTAATGCACAATCCATGTAAAGCACTTTGGATAAAGGCGCTATATAAATGCACCATTTATATTTAACCACTTAAGCCTCCTGTTTATATTACAAATAAAAATGATCATTTAAAAAAAAAATATATATATATATATATATATAATGTAAACAAAAATTGCTTAAATAGCAGATCTACCGGTACAACTTATGAGAACATTGCAATTTTGGCTATTTTTTTAAAATGTCACCTATTTACACGTAAAGAATGTATGCATTTGAAAACAGAATTCAGCAGCAAAACTGGCAAATCTGTATTTGGACTGGACAATTGGCATGTGCGTGCGTGCTGCGTGAGTGCGTGCGTGCTTGCATACTGCATTGCGTGCGTTACCTGGCACAGCGGACCCAGTTAATGTGCTGGTTGAGAGTGAAGAGAAACTTTTGCCTGTGGACGGTCCACACCTTGATGGTCTTGTCATCCGAGGATGTGACCAGAGTCTGACCGTCGCAGGAGAAGTTGACGCTGCGCACGGTGGCCGTATGTGCCCTGAACACGGTGGACTCGCCCTTTCTACAGAGGCAAACACACCAAAACACAGGATTTTTGTTTTTTTGTTTAAAGTTTAAAGTTAAAAAGTTTAAAATAAAATAAAACTAAACGAAAAAACTAGTTAGTGGATTGTAACTCACACGCTGGGCACCCACAGACGAACGGTCTTGTCTCTAGAGGCGGACGCCACCAGATGACCCGAGGGAGAGAACTGTGCGGACGTGATGGCGTCTGTGTGTCCGACAAAGCGATACGCTCTCATCTGAGGCTTCATGTTCCAGATCATCAAGCAGGAGTCCATAGAACCCGTGGCTGGGGAAAGACGTACAACAGCAATGAAATGTACTCATCCAGACATGATATAAAGCAGTGGTTTTCAACCCTTTCCATGCCAAGGTCCATTATTTATTCGCCATTTGAGCCACAGACCACCATTTGATGTGACATTTAGCCTCTCAAGACCCAAAACTAGAATATTTTGTCGTCGTTGGATACGATTTTGTACCATAGTAGGAGAGAAAACAGGCAAAGGTTGATCAAAATGACAACTCTACATTTCTCTAAGACTTCTAGTAAATTAAGTAATGCAGATGTTTAACAATAATGTACCACTGGTTGAAAACCACTGTGATAGTCATAAATAAAATCATGGACATGGAAGGAAAGATACAGACGAGACAGGCACGCACAAACATAAAACGTGGATGAGCACACACAGCAGTGTTGTTTTTGTCGACTAAAACTAAGACGAAAAATGTTCGTCGACTACCTTTTTCCACTGATGAAAACTAAATGGAAACTAAATGAAAACTATGCTATGGTGAAAACTAGGACATTTTACACTTGGTTGCATGCTGAAAATAGCCGATCTAAAAGCTCACAACGCGTTGCGCTGCGACGCGTTGTGAGCTTGTAGATTGGCTATTTTCAGCAAGTGTAAAAACAGTCATTAAGAAGGCATCAAGCAAAAAATACATTTTAGTCAACTAAATCAACTGTAGATTTAGTCGACTAAAATCTTATATTTAGTCGACTAAAACTAGACTAACACTAATACATTCCAGGTGACTAAAATGTGACTAAAACTAAGTGAAAACTATTCAAGAGACTATGACTAAAACTAAAATAGAAATGTGATGCCAAAAACAACACAGCCACACACATTCACACAGCATATTATTTACCGATCTGTTTCATGTTGCAGTTGAAGTCCACACTGGTCACAGTGTCCCTGTGACCCTTGAAGTGCCTTTGCAGGGTTGGATCAGCCTTTAAAATAAGATTAATAAAGTACTTAAAAAAAAAAGGTCACCCATTTATAGTCGCTTCTCCTAAACATGAACACATCAGATGAATCTCTTAAAACAAACATTGTGCAAAACGCAATACTGCCGCATTTTAGCAAGACATAAGATAAGCAGGCCTGATGATTTTTTTGTAGGTCAGTATTTATGACTCAAATTAAATAAAGTCTGCACACTTTTTTTGATTGATTGAAATATGTATGAACAGTTTGCAGAATTACAGTACATTTCAAGCACAACTAAATACAAAGACTGTTAACTGTGAGTGGACGACCCAATAAAGCATTACACTTTTTACAAGAGGTCCACCTTGTTCAATTCATCAAAAAACACTGCTAGATTTGTTCCCAGTTTATTCTAAAGCTCAGTTCAACGTGGATCTTCTTCTGATATAGTGGATATTTTTATTTCCATTCATTCGCCCCATCAGCAGGCGGCGCTGTTTCATAGTCTGGTCTGTTCAGTCTGGGGTCTGTTTACTGCGCACGCGCAGGGAGAGCGTATAGGAGACGGAATTAGCTCTTTCCTTTTTTCGCAGCGTTAGCAACAACAGCTTCCGTTACCAAGGCAATAACAACAACGGTCAAGACAGTGTTTACGCGCCGGCGCCACTTAAAAATAAAAACCCCAAGAAAAGAGGTTGAAACAAACAAATCGCGGTGACTTGTTGTTTTCACATGAAAGGACACTCAGGACACTCGTTGTTGTGACAACAAACATGGCAGAGCTGCACGTCATCGGACAGATCGTGGGAGCCAGCGGCTTCTCGGAGAGCAGCTTGTTCTGCAAGTGGGGCGTCCACGCCGGCGGCGCCTGGCGACTCCTGTCCGGCTCCAGGGAAGGTCAGACGCAGGTGGACGTGCCGCAGACGGGCGATGCGGCGTACTGGAGCCACCCGCTAGACCTGCACTACACCACCAAGGGGATCCAGGGCTGGCCCAAACTCCATCTGCAGGTAGGGTGACTGACCAGGGGGTCATCCCTATGTTCCCCATGTTCTATATGTTCCACACTTACCTTAGGTTTAGGGCAGTGGTTCCCAACCTTTTTCACGTCAAGGACCCCCAAATTGACACTAATTAGCCCCGCGGACCCCCATTTGAAAGGATATTCCAGGGACCCTCATAAGAGAAGATTATTATGGCTCTAGCAGTGATTCTCAACCCGTTTAACATGCCCCCAGTTTGACATGCATTAGTCTACAGACCCCCCATTTAATGCCATTTCTATCTCTGGGACCCCAATTCATATTGTAAAATTGTAACACTAATTTAACTCTTAAGAGTGTACAAATGGACCCGTTAGGGTCCATTTGGTTCCTCTGATAAGTCCTAGTAGTAAAAAGTAGTAGTAAGGTTGAAATCTCTTTTTTGCAAGTAGAAATGAATTTGGGTTTTACTTTTAATAGCAACTTAAGTAATAAGTTGCTAAACCCCGTCCCGTCCGTCCCACACAAGATACTTCTGTCCCTCAAAATGAACAGTTTGGATCTGGTCACCCCTATCTGCAGGTGTGGCACCAGGACGGCTTCGGACGGTGCCAGCTGCACGGATACGGCTACTGCCACGTCCCGTGCGGGCCCGGGCAGCACCGCGTGCGCTGCGCGACGTGGCGGCCGCTGGGCTCCTGGCAGGAGCAGCTGGCGCAGCGGTTCGTCGGCGGAGGGCTCCAGCTGCGCAGCCCGGACCTCATCTACGGCGGGGCGGACCGGTACCGACTGCACACAGAGGCCGCGGGCACCGTGGAGCTGGAGCTGGCCGTCATCATGAGACACTTTGACAAATACGGCGTTGAGTATTAAATTAAGCCCCTAACCCAGGGGTTGGGCAACATTGACGATGGAGAGAGGGCCACTATAATTCCACACTCACTCCAGAGGGGCCACGTTGCATATTACTGTCGTAGCAAGAACGACAGTAATCTGGTAATCAAAAAATGCACAGGGCAAATAACTGAAATATACAAAGAAATTACTGACATTCATTATTTTTATATAAAAAAGGTTAAAGAAATTGTGTAAATAGTTCATCTTTGTGGCGTGTTATAAGCTTGTAGATCAGCTATTTCGGCTTTTTTAATGTGACTTGTTTTCCAACATGGAAACAATTACAACGAAACAATGACAAAATAATTGTGATTTGACGATTTTTGAATAATTGTGATGGCCTATATGTCAGTATTGAAATGGTCAAATACACTATGTGTATAAATAATTGACTGTTCTCTTGTTAGATACGATTTTATACCTTTGTTTTAATGCAATGATATGAATTTAAAAAAAAGTTGTCTAAAGTCTTGAAGTCTGTTTCTTAATAAAAAGGACTGTAAAATGTTTTTGCCATAAAATGTAATCATTACTTCTCAACTATTGCCAATGCATGTGCATGGAAGGCCTTTAACATGTATTTTGTGGACTTATTTCAAGGCACAAATTCAACAACTAGTCAACTAGAGGCAATGTATTGAAACTTAAAGAGATTCTCAGGGCCACTTTCACACTATTTGTGCTCAAATTGTTCCTGTGTGTGAAAGCTCAAATATTTGTCAAGTAAGTAAGAGAGGCTTATTGTCGGTATCAGCCAGGGAGGGTGCAGGGGAGTCTATCTCCATGCGCTGACCTCTGGGAGATGGATTGCTGAGGTGGAGCCATAGACTGTAAAAAATAATATGGACAAAGCGTTCGCCGGGTCTGATATGGACGTAAAATGAAGCCCTTGTCCTTGTATTGTAAATCGCCATCTTTCTAGATCCGTTTTGGCCCAGACAACGAGGCGGGACTTCCCCCCCTTCTTCTTAGTTGGTTTTTATTTTGGCTCCCGTTCATAGACTGTAATGGTAGCCACGCCCCTCAGAACATACGCGACTTTATGGTGATTTTTTTAAATAAATGGGACCATAATTTTCCAAAAAGAATATTATGACATGAGAAATGAGACTTTAAACTAGTGACTGGAAGCAGAAAGTATTCATGACCATGTTTATTAAGGTAATACAGTCTAGGTGAAGTTGGGCCCAAATACATGGACCTCTATGGGGATATGGGGTTTTTTGGGCCCAATGACAGCGCCACAACAGCCATTATATGAACTTTCAGGATGTCCCGATTTCCTTAGTGGCTTCACAAAATATCTGTCTGACTGCCCCCTGGGTGGAGCGCAACACCTACCATTACTCTACTTTAGTGATGCACCGGATATTCGGCTGCACCCGCAGAAAATATTCGGCAGAAAATGGCTAAAAATGCATTTTCGGCCTATTCGGTTTCGGCCCGAATAGGCAGAAAATATATCACTGAATAGTGTATGCAATTAATGCATTCAAAAGAGCTGAATAAATGTTTTATGGACCCATAATAGTGATTATTATTTAAGTAAAGTTTTGCCGTAACAATTTATTTTGCCATAAATCAGGTATCTTTAAAGGTACGGCCATGACACCAATGGTAGAAAAAAATATATATAATATTAATCATATTCGGTTTCGGCCAAGAATTTCCCTTTCGGTGCATCCACCACCACACGACTTCAAGCCGTGCTGCTCATATGCTGAGTTGGCGGTGCCCGAGATCCAACTCAAGATGACCTTGCGGTCGAAAGGTGAGTGCTCGAGTACCGACTGAGCTACCCGACCCGGACACATGTTTGATTCAATGTCTCATATTTAATTTTATTCATCTACATTTTAATAAAGTTTTTTAATTTACCAGGGGGGGGGGGGAATCTAATTGAGATACAGTATAATCTATTTCATACAATACATTCAAACATCTTCCAAGACACTTAGGGCTGTATTTTGCGTGTCTTAAGTACCAGGTCTTATTCCCTAAGTTAAAACTAAAGACCTGGAGGCGTGATCAATGCTCTTTGGCCACTCAGAATAGCCAAATGGCATTGATCACGCCTCCAGGTCTTTAGTTTACTCAAGTTAGGGAATAAAACCTGGTACTTAAGACACGCAAAATACAGCCCTTATAGCCTAAAGAAATCAGCCAATGGATCTACAGTCTACATCTCTGAACTTTAGAAGTGGCACAAGCACCTCTACTGGAGAACCATGTGTAAGGTGTTCTAGAATCTAGACTAATATGGAATGGCAGGTTTTTCTAACGAGGAAACAACACTAGTAACTTTTAAAAGTAGAAGCCGGCTGGAACTTGTGTTAACTGGGCAATTTGCACAGCAGCAGCACAGGATTGCCTTAGATTAAAAAACAAAACAAATGTAACTGTTGTCTAATAAGTGTAGCTAGACAGACAGTTGTAATAATGTCACAATTCTAGCTTTATTAATTAGTGTGTTACATTGCGCGGCCGGCGGCTGCACAATTTTTTAAAATTAATAATTACATTTTTAGTTGTGGGCTACAAGTCCTGTTTTCGTGCTTACCACGGTTTAATTGATTGAAAATGTTACAGTTCCTCTGCTAAGAGGATAAAACCAGAGAAATAACTGGGACTTGATACTGTACACAAGGGTCCTCCGGTAGTGCTACAGTATGTGTCTTGTCTATGATCAAGCAGCAGTTTCCACAGGTACAACAATTTAATGTTGGTCCAAATAAAAGCTTTAGAGAATTTTAATTAGCCCTTTGAAGACTTGAAGACTGTTTTTTGGTGCACATGCACTTTAAATAATTGCCAATTAAATCAATAATTTGCCAAGAATGAAAAATTGAAACCCCAACACATTCCCTGCAAAGCAATACCCAAACAAAACGTCTTGTTGTTCTTGTAAAAGCTGTTTCAAGACCTAACTAAAATGACTGAAAATGAGACATGTCAGTCATGTCACACATGACATTACATGTCAATGTACAGTATAGTGAATGTCAAACTATGGAATCGTGCATTTCCCGTCAGTGTGCCGGGCACCATATAGGTGCCATGCAGGTCTCGTCAGGGATGGAGATGTGGAGATCCCTGATGTAATAGTATATGTCACCTGCTGTCGCAGTTAAGCCCATATATGGAGATCCCTGATGTCATCAATATTGGCCAGCAACTCTACATCTGACCTCAAACCCTTAGATCTCCATAGGCCTATATGGATATAACATATATAATATATTCGACATATGTCAGAACCTGTTCTGACATTCCATATGTTGATCCTTCCCCATCCATCCTTCCTCTTCGATGTCTCCCTTTTGACTGATACCTGTCCATTTAAAGTCTAGACGGGCCTGCCCCAAAGTTATTAGTGCAGCTGAGTTCTCAACAAGCCTGAAGATTAAGGCCCGGCCCTACCTGGGCCCTCATCAAACCCTGTACACTCAAGAGAATGTCCTCGCTGCCACCCTTAGATCTCCATATATGGAGCTGACCTGTTCTGACATTCCATATGTTGATCTGAACTCATCAAACCCTGTACACTCAAGACACGCTCCATATATGGCCAGTACAGAATTCATGGATGCGCGCACGCACTTTGGGGCGAGGTCGCTTCTCGCCCTCAGGGCGTCTTACTGGTGGTATTCACTGACAGTATGTGGTGGTATGATAAACAATTAACACACACACAAACTAATGCATTAGACTAGCTATGATCCTATGGACCAGAGCTACACACACACTATATATATAGTTACCACTTTTTAGGGAGTTCCTTCCTAATATATGTCATACATTGTATGACTATTATTATTATTATATTTCATATCATGCTGTATTGCTTGCTACGAAGAACAAATGTAAGCTAACATAAGTTAATTGTTAATAAACAAGCAGCAACGTTAACGTTAGCAGTGCACTCACCATATTGTTGTTGTTCGACAGGAGAGTGGGGGTCTTAAAACGCTGTTTGAAATGTAACCTATTTTTAATAACAATAACCTACTTAATAAATTAACCACACAGAGAGCTAGCTAATGCTAGCCAGTTAGCACAGTCACACACACAGCAACCATCTGTTGCTGCTGACAACAACAAACGAAACTACTTGGTTTTCAGTTTACGCGCTGCTGCGACCGCGTTTCCGGTTAAACGTTAAAGCGCACATTCCCATTTATAATAGTTACGGTAATGTCGTTTGGTTTGAGTCGACAAGACGTCAAATGTCAAGAGAATATAAATCTATAGCGTTGTTGAGGTCTTTAACAGGCTACTGTGCACCGTGAAAACAATGGTATTAATTATTAAACACAAGTTACAGTTACACCACGGTTACAACAGAACACAATCATGTTGTTACATTTCACAGCCACCAGATGTCACCAGTGTGACACAGATAAGATTACATCTTATTCTATACCAGAGAATAACTTGTTTACTATATCCATCAAATAATGATTGATTGATTGATTGATTGATTGATTGATTGATTGATTGATTGATTGATTGATTGATTGATTGATTTAAATGCAGTTCAATGCTAGGTCTGCTCAGATGATTGAAACCCCCAGAAAGCCTGTTGACTTGTTGGACTATTGGGGTCTTTCATGCTCAATTCATTAAAATGTAATCTTGTGAGTACATAATGTACATAACTTTTGTTTTGATTGTATTGTTGTATTGTGCTTTCTGCTTTGGCAATGTAAACGTATGTTTTCTCATGTCAATAAAGCCCTTTGAATTGAATTGAATTGAATTGAATTGAATTGAATTGAATTGAATTGAATTGAATTGAATTGAATTGAGTAAGAATGTCTCCCACATACACCCAATCTAATGAATGAATGAATGAATGAATGAATTAATTAATTAATCAATAAATAAGATTAATTGCCAGGATGAATAGATCCATGTTAGGCCCCTGCCAGATGACCTATAGGCCAGTGTTGTTTTCGTCGACTAAAACTAAGACTAAAATGTTCGTCGACTACCTTTTGACATGTTGTGAGCTTGTAGATCTGCTATTTTCAGCATGCAACCATGTGTAAAATGACTTATAGGCTACTGGATCTCTTGTCCTCTAGTCCCTTCCTGACATTTTAGTCTAGTTTTTATTTGTTGACAAAATTGTCAGTATATTCATTTAGTCATAGTTTTAGTCATCATGGCTTAGTTTTCATTTAGTTTTTATATAGTTTTTGTCAGTGAAAAAAGGTATACAAGTCGACGAACATTTTTCGTCATAGTATATTAGTCGACGAAAACAACACTGTTGGCATCCCAGATGTAGCTGTAACAACGTTGTATAAGCACCGTGACAGCATGACAACGATAACAATAGACCAGTTTATTTATGTGGGATTATGCTGCTTTCTAACGAGCACCCTGCTGTGAGTAGATCACTTCTATATACAGACTCTTGTGGGCTTTGTTCAAATCTCATAATGTCTCACACAAATCTGTGTGTACTCCTAAAATATGGCCTTGACTCCTGTGGCTTCAACAATGGTGGCCTATACAAATGCTAACCGGTTATATATAGTAGCCTAGTAAGCTACCATTATTATTACTCACGTAATAATTGTGTTGTTTTTACAGTGTATATATTTGGCTACATCTGTGTATGTCATATAGTATAGGCCTAGGAGGACATAAACAATGGACAAGAGTAACTATTAGCCTATCATGAGAGCGCTGTTCTTATAGGCTACAGCACACACGGGAAACTGGTGGCCCGGGGGCCACATGAGGCCACATGGGGCCACAACATGGCCCCCACCATCACTTAATGCGGCCTGCAGGTTAATATCAGAATGCCGATATATTATTGATTGATCAGCTGTTACAATTCCAAACATGCAAACATGACCCGCTTTAATTACTTCAGTCTATGTAACTTAGAAATTAAAATGTTATTATTTATTATTTAGTTCATAAAGTTAACTATAACTAAATGCATTTGAAATTAAATAAAAAGGGATGCTTTTTTTGTGGCTTTCACCTTTATTTATTTTTATTATTATTATTATTTGATGGAGGGGTAGACAGTAGGCTGACAGGAAATGGGGGAGAGAGACATGCAGTAAAGGCCGTCGAGATCAGGAGTCGAACCCGCGGCACACTGCCAGACTCGGACTACCAGCCAAGGTGCCTGCATGGACCGCTGAGCCCAGGGGCTATTTTTTGCTATGACAGTAATGTGGCCCCTCTGGAGTGAATGTGGAAATATTAGTGGTCCTCTCTGTTGTCAAAGTTGCCCGCTCTTTGGCCTCTGGGGCTACAGCACTCAGACTCATCACCAAGCTCTGCATGGGGCCTACAGTATACTAATAAGACTCAAGGTCAGCCTGTACGGCTGGATCTTCCTGATAAACCAGATGGCTGAGAACCTCTGCCCCTCGTCAACACAGGAGCCCCTCAGGTGTGTGTCCTGTTGAGACCTGGCCTACAGTGCTCCAACTTAATTGGTGATTAATGAATGGTCAACAACTCTCTCTCTCTCTCTCTCTCTCTCTCTCTCTCTCTCTCTCTCTCTCTCTGAGTCAAAATAACGAGACTCTGAGCTTGGTGTGACATGCAGCACACCTGTGGTGCAGAAGGAAAAGCCTAGACCATGCCATGACAACATGTTCCCTCATGGGCTTCTCCCCCCAAGCCTCAGTTTGGCGTAACTTGGGGTGATGTTTGGTGTGGCTGGTGGCTGATTTAATACCTGGCCTGAGTCAGTCAAACTAATTAGACTCTAGCTGGGCTGGTTGTGAGTTGTGACTATTAGCCTACACCTGTTGTGTAGTCATATGTGTCACACGGGGAAAGATCAGAAAGCCTCTGTCATCACAGCTTGTTCCATCTGGCTTGTACCATCTTGCCCCTCTCTTCTCTTCAGTGACCTGAATCCCTGAGAGCAGACATGAATTGGGACTTTCTTTGTTTACCAGAATTATACCAAAAGAGCATCAAGGTTTGGGATTTAACACCAGGATTTCTGTGTGGCAACTTCTACTTTGTAATTACACCTAAAGTATAGGCCTACACATGGCAAGCAGATTAATTGTAGGCTGTTTGAAAATAAAAGTCATTCATCAGATCGTGAACAAACTAATTTCATATTTGGCCCTTTCATTTGCCAGCATCATTCTTGTGAGAGCAACAAAGGGTTGTGTAGTTGTCTGTTGGTTTTGTATCATTTATGTTGTTCTGTAAAAGTGGTATTAGGGCTTGTTTGTTTGTGCCTCGACGGAGCGGGAGTTATAGTTTCTGCTATCTGCGTACTGGTTGTGGTGGGCCGGTCTGCGATGCGTTGTGGGCTTGTAGATCGGCTATTTTCAGCAAGTGAAAAAAACTGTCGAGGACGGCAACAACGCCCACCAAAATACATTTTGTTCGTGTGTGAATGGGTGATAAATGCCCCATTTACCATTTACCAAGATCTTGTTGGGCCTTCTATACAGAGGCACGACTGAGAGCTTCCTGACTGGATACATCACTGCCGTGCCTGCTGTGGGAGTGGTACTGTCCTCAACCGCAAAGCAGAGGGGGGTACAGAGCCCAGAAAGCATCGGTGGATGATGTGAGCTCGGAGCTTCCCCCCATCATCCAGGATGTATACATTGGTTATTGTCAATATAAAGCCTGTAGCGTTAACAAAGAGTCCAGCCACCGTGCACCACTGTTTCAGCTGCTACTGTCTGGCAAGTGGTACCCCGGCCTCAAGGTACCACGCAGTGGTACCACGGCCTCAAGGCCCGGATGATCAGGCTTATCAAGCTTATGAACAATGGACAATATGACAGCTTGTTGCTACTCTGCCTAAACACATACACACACACGCACAAACGCACACACACACGCACGCACGTACGCACGCACGCACGCACGCGCGCACACACACACACACACACACACACACACACACACACACACACTCTTGCATGCGCGTGTAAGTGTAACACACTAGCATGTCTGAAGTAAAATCAGACAGAAGTAGCATGTGCTTAAATTCATATTTAGAAAATGTTTCAGATGTCAAACATTTCTGAGATGATGGAATGATGATGGATGATGATGGTCATGGAAGGGGAACCTTCTGAAAGCTTCATGGGCAAAGATAATTAACTTCAAAATCAAAACAAAAAAAATAAAAACGGTCAAAACGACCTCTCAGACATGTGTTAAGACAGGGCCAGAGGGCCTAGAAACGCACAGCTCCTGTGTGTGTGTGTGTGTGTGTGTGTGTGTGTGTGTGTGTGTGTGTGTGTGTGTGTGTGTGTGTGTGTGTGTGTGTGTGTGTGCGTGTGTGCGTGTGTGTGTGTGTGTAATAAAGAAAAATAATCAATGTAATCCGAGTCACTAGTGTAACTGGGTCAGACTCAGCATACAGATGAGGATATAATGAGAAATCACCACTCAGACCTAAGAAATAATAATAATAATTCTAGACACATGGTTTTCTCCTGCCTCTCTGCTTTAAAACATTTGATAAATACAATTTGATCAGCATCAGAACCCATTCTAATAATATACTGGTATACCTGTGACTTTTGGCATAAGTAATTATAACTATATAGCCTGACTCTGTTCAATTGTATTACCGTGACACAGCGAAGTAGTAGCCTGTTCTTTTAGATGACACCAGATGGCAGAAGGTATACACATTCACTTCAATGGTTTAACTTTTTTTTTTTTTTTAAGTATCACTCACCGCAAACGTTTTATTTAACGGTTATTGAGAAAGAGTAACAATTCAGTAACAAACACGTTTATGAGTATGTACTGTAGTCAATTCATTCAGCAGTGACTGAACTGAGTTAAATTAAGAGCAACTGGGAAGTGGGGAAATCGCATAAAGTCACTCAATTACTTGATTTATTTTGTATGTATTTATTAGATCCCCATTAGCTTGCTGTACATGACAGCAGCTACTCTTCCTGGGGTCTCAAAACCATCATCAAAAACAAAGTTTTTCATGTCATTACTTAGACAATACACCATTCATACAACACAACAATACAATACGATACAATACAACATAAAATAGGACCTCATAGCATGTCTAATACATTTGATAGCTAGCTCAAAGTACAATTCAGTCTTCACATTGACATCAACACAAATACCATATTATATCGGGATCTGTATATAGCTCATATCTTCTTCTTTACATCTCCTGCGTGAACAAAAACAACTTTAATTTTTTCTTAAAACTGATATAGCCACTCTCAACGATCAAGGTTTGTCATTCGTCAACACTGGCTTCACTTCTTCATATAATATTCACAGCTTGCCACAGATCCTGTTGTATTGCTGTTTAATATATGCCCTCAAGGTACAGTTCATAATCAGTGCATTGAAGATATAATCTGTCAGTAAACATAGAGAGATATCACATTTCCTCTTTGGAGCCACCGTGACCTTACGAGTAGATCCATGTAACTGGCTTTACTAGAACCTCTTCTTAAGCACAAATAGTTTCTGGACTATTAATTATTTCATAATTAATATTATCATAGTATCATAGACAGTATCATAGACAGTGTCACTCACTGAAAATAATAGTTTTTCAACTCAACAAAATATTGTGTTTTCAACAAATGACAGGCTCGTTGAAAACAGTGTTGATTTCGTCGACTATAAAATTAAGACGAAAAATGTTCGTCGACTTCCTTTTTTCACTGATGAAAACAAAATGGAAACTAAATGAACACTAAGCTATGATGACTAAGACTTGCATGCTGAAAATAGCAGATCTACAAACTCACAGCGCCCGCGCTGCGACGTGTTGTGGGCTTGTAGATCGGTAGATCGGCAAGTAAAAAAAAACAGTCGACGGCATCAAGGCCCGCCAAAATACATTTTGTTCGACTAAATCAACTGTAGATTTAGTCGACAGCTTTCAGAACAAAAATTCAGAGGAATGCGTTTCAGAAGTTGCGAGTGACGTCATGTTGTAGTTGTACCGGAGCTTTCCGACGAAAGGTTTGATGGTCGGAGACAGTATGGACTGCCGTTAAGTCATTTTACACTTCGTTGCATGCTGAGAATCAGCCATTACGGCGGAATCAAGGCCCGTCAAGTTAGTCGACTAAATCGACTGTAGATTTAGTCAACTCAAATTTTATGATATTTAGTCAACTAACACTAAAACATTCCGGGTGACTAAAATTGACTACGACTAAAAATCAAATCAAAATTTGCTGCTAAAAACAACACTGCCATGGACCCTAACCACTTTAATCCTTTATGTCAGCTGTGCTGAATTATTTATTTTTTAAAGAAATAAAGACCAGCTATTTAGCTTGTAATGACGTACCCAAAATAGTGAACAAACATACATATATAGTGTACACACATTATTTATTGCATGATTTCTCGACAGTCATGTGTATGCTTTTAGGTCAATAATTGGCCCAGTTCCATAATAGGTGAACAGGATAGTCAAGAAGGAAGACAAAAAGAGAAGGAATCTATTACACTATAATTGTGTTTTCGCAAGGAACAAGAAAAGGAGTGGTAAGGTGTTTCCTCACATGTAGCGAACACACACGCACGCACGCACGCAACGCACGTGCACGCACACACACACACACACACACACACACACACACACACACACACACACACACACACACACACACACACACACACACACACACACCACACACACACACACACACACACACACACACAGAACACACCCTTTTTCACAGTGCATATACCGTAAGAGCATACAACAACAAATATGTTTGTACAACTTCATGGATAACGTTTGACTGCTGCAGTGTTGCAACCGTGCCATGTCTCAATTCAAACAGACTAGAGCATCTCAATACTCAGACATTTGTGTTTGCACTGAGCTCATTGATGGTCGCATCCATCCAAGACCAGTATGAATCATGCAGTATGACAGCCATACTGTAAGTCATGAGAGCAAAATTAAGAGCACAACAGGTCTCTCTCTAATGATGCCAATGTCAGTCATCAGTTCAAGCCACTTACAGTAGGTCCAGAAAGAACCATGACTATACTCTGTATAATATGCATGTTCCTCCTCTGTCTTGCAGTGACGTGATAATGTTATTTATATATATACGTCCTCCTTACTGGATATACGGGTAGGTAGGGGCAGGGCCCACTGACAGTTTACAGCAATCCACAAACAAAAACTCCCACATCCCAAGGCAAACAAGAACAATCTCCATATTTATCTTAATCTAGTGACGCACAAAAGAGCAGGAAATAAGCCTCTGGGCCAGTGACGCTTTTAGCATCACATCTCTCCCACTGACAGCCCAAGTACACTCGCAGGATTTGCCGTTCAGTTTCAGTTTATCTTCCTCTCCGAGTGATCGTCACAGACAGGACAAGACTGTGACGTTAAATCTAACCCACGTGTCACTTTGAAAAGCTTAATGTAATGATGACGATGAGAATATGGTGAGAACTACCATACTGTATACGTGCACTATATGTCACACACACACCAGCTTCTTTCACTCTGACAATTGAGAGAGTACAAACAATGCATTTTTATAATAATAATTTATAGTTTGTCATTATGACAGTGTAAGTGTTGCAGGCAGCGCTTGAAGATGGAAAAGATTGTTATAGGCTGCTGATTTCCACAGCGTGCAATTCATAGAGGTGCAATGTGACAAAGTTTAAATAGACTTTGGAATGGAAGCAGTAATACACTTGTGAATAGTTGCCGTTTTATTTACATAAAACATTAATTTACCGTAATGTCAATGAAGTCCACACCCACAATACCAGAGGGAGTGCAACAAACCATGTGCAACCCAGATTTAGCACAAACAAGGGACTAAATTATTTTCGCTCCTATATGTCACCAAAATGTGGAACGCCTTACCAACAGTCATTAAGACATGCAAATCCCTTGACTCCTTCAAAACCGCTCTCAAAGGGCACCTGCGGACAGCTGCAATTCGAAACTGGCCCCCGTAAAATCTGAATAATACATAGGAATTGGTGACAGCTTTCTGGAGTCTGGAGCCTTGTTTTAAGGGCCTTAGAGGTGCTGTGGTACCGTCCAGGAGGTGCATTCATAGTCGAAGAAACCATGTACGAGGGCTCCTGTTAGGGTCTTAAATGTGTTTTTGTTGACCAGTGAGGAGATCCTGTATAGGAATCTTGTTCTTTGGTTACGTTGGTGGCCATTTTATCACCGGAAAGATTTGCCTCCAGGATGGAACCTAGGTAGGTAATTTCATCTTTTCGTGTTCTTCATGTTCATTTTCAGCTCTTCATGAAAACTGAGATCGATTCGGTATGGGACCTTATATTATTTATCATCTTATTTATCCGTGTTTTTACCATATTGTCATGTCAGTAGTATTTCTACTGCCCAATAGCCCACATATTGGCTGCTGATGTGGGAATATAGGTTAGCCTGCTATTTCAGTAGACTATTATAGTTGATTGTTTAATAATGTTGAGTTTTGAAAGTCTAATATGAATAATTAAATATAAATCAATATAATTAAATATTGTGCCCATTTAAAGAACCACTCGGATTCACAATCAGAACTCTTTATGTCGTTATGCTCATTTGGAAAACAAATTTCTACTTCAAAAGTTGAGCATAGAGTGGATAGCATACCATAAACAATTAGTTTAGGGAAACTTCAACTTATTGCTTCAACTTATTGCTTCAACTTATTGCTTCAACTTATTGCTTCAACTTATTGCTTCAACTTATTGCCGGCCTTGCCGCACACGCCTGCGCCGCAAGGCTGCGGCAGGCGTAAAGAGTGTCCCTTATTTCAAGATCTCAAAGGTGGCAACCCTACCGGTATAGGCTACTACCAACCTGTTGCGTAAAACTACAGATGGAATGGAATCACTCCTCCCTGTTTGTTGTAACTCTTATCATTAAAACTACAGATGGAAGGGAATCACTCCTCCCTGTTTGTTGTAAATCGTATGCTACATTCTTTAAACGGAGCCTGCCCATGAGTCAGTTCAGTTCAGAGTGAGGAGGATTTGTAGCACAGACAACAAACCACATAGCGATGCAGCATACTCAACTAACGATGATGAGCGAGACAGGGTAATAAGGCGCACATGTACCCAACACGTACATGACATTGAATGACACCTTCACCTCTGCCAAGGCATTCAAAACACTACTGTGTAGTGTGTAGTGTCAGTAACAAGGAGCGGTTGCAAAAATGAATATGCAGAGCCTCACAGAGCTGGCACAGAATGTGAATACTCTGACGCATGGATAGCTAATGCAATGGAAAAAGTACATTTTCACCAGACAGTGTGTTAAATTATTGTTAAACATCTGTGTTACTTATAATTGACAAGAAGTCAGCAATAATTTGAGGATGTAGAAGAATTATATTATTATATTGATCATGTCTGTTATCTCTCCTAATGGTACCACCAACATCAATACAGCATGGAATTGTGGACAAAATCGTATTTAATGACAACAAACTATTATATGTTTTGGGTCTGAGAGGCTAAATCTCATCCAATGGTGGTCAGTGTAATAAAAGTGAATAAACTAGATAAAGTGCCCCTCGGGGCACAGGCCTCCACCAGGGAAAGTCATGGTTGTGGCCTCCGGGTGACACGTTTCATCATCTGTATTTTAAGTACAGTCACATTTGTTATCTTGATGAAGATATAGGGTTTCAGTGGTTAAATCTCTAACACTTGTAGAAAGCGTTACCTTTGAGCAGACATTTCCTTCTTAGTATTGCCACAGAGAACAATGGCAGTGAAACCCATATTATGTAATGGCATGTTTGACAATGCTTGCTGGAATTCTTCAGATACAGGTCTTGGCATTTCCTTGTTCAGTAGCGGTAATAGTCTTTATTTCCAGCCTCCTAAAGTGTGTTGTTATCTGATCTCACTAATGGCCCTGCCAACACTCATGCCTGACAAGCAAAAACAGACAACAGAGGTGAAACCTGATTGACGGATTGATTGAAGTATGTATTAACAGATTGGAGAATTACAGTACAATTACAGGCATTACATTTGTTTACAATAGGGTCCACCATGTTCAATTCATCATAACAATTAGAGACGTACAAATATACACTTCTATATAGCCAAAAACAGGAAATCATCATAGAGGAGGTAAAAAGGGGAAGAAAACATATACAGTGAGGGGGGAAAAGAGGTGGGTAGGGGATTCAGATTTTACAGGGGACAGTTTTGAAGGAGTCAAGGGATTTGCATGTCTTAATGACTGTTGGTATAGTGCGTTACACATTTTGGTGGCATAGGAGCGAAACATTTAGGCCTCTTTTAGACGGCGACCATCTCCATATAACACGTCAAAGTCCCGTTGCGTTCTCATGTTTTCTTACCCTTTACACGAGAACGCACACGTTATGATATGATGTGCTATTATGCTATACTGTCGCTAGGTGGCGATAACGGGCTGCCAAATAGACAGGTCACCCACGTACAAGAAGAAGAAACCTTCACGCAAGCCTGTGCAACACGGCTCTGGGCGCGCCACGGGATGGTATATATTTTATAATACATTAGGCTACATAAACGCTGCTGCCGCGGCTGCCGTCTATCACAAGGCTTTTTATTTACATCATGGTTTTACATTCAACATCGCTGATGAGCAGCACTTTGTAGGCGAGGAGGGAGGCTTGTTCAGGAACTCCATTATATCATAATTATATGGCTCTGCATCAATGTAATAAACATATGCGCTGTGAGCCAACGTGAGCCATGATGTCATAAGTTTTGCGGATTCACCGTTTTGCCTGTTTATATGGAGACCATAGGAAACGGCGTTCTGAAAGATTTCCACTCTGGGAGGTGGTTTCACTTCGTTGCGTTTTCACCTCCTGAGAACACGGTTCTCGTCTAAATGACAGCAGCAAATGATACTTTATTTTGACGTTTTATGAACACCATCCTCGTGTAAATAGCACCTTAGTCCCTTGTTTGTGCCAAATCTGGGTTGCAGGTTTTAGACAGTACATGGGTATCTTGGTGGGTCAATATCAAATTGCGGGACTTTTTGAGTTAAAATTTTCTGGAAAAAAGTTATTATTTTCTAATATATTATTATTTTATCTTACAGAGTATTCCTTAGAGATTATGTTTTCAGTAATTGCCAAGCTCAGGCATGTTCTGATTATAGATATTTAATCAAAAAACAGAGATGGTAACTCATTTTTGGTCAACTATGTTACGGACAAAAACTGTAATTGTCTGCAATGGATAAATTTCAGATTTTTAAACAAATCATTGTTTCAATTATAATCTCCAATTATTAAAGGAAATGTGTTTTTTGTTGTTGCATTAAACCTCCTAATTTCACAGAATGCTGTTACCGGTCCAGATGTTTTCTCCCAAAACTCCTAAGTTATTTACTTAGAGTTTATGGAACAACTATATATATTTTTTCTTTAAAAACCTAATGGTAACTTAGTTGACAGCATGGTAACATAGTTGACTAAAGTAACAGAGTTGACTGGACATGAAAAAGTATAATGATTTATTTATCAAATAACCTAATCATGAATAAAATGAATTCATGATTATTATTGTATGTTAGCAAACTGCATATTCCACCTCTTAATGTATTTAATTAAGACCATTTTATATAATTGACAAACAAATTAGATAGTTAACATGGAACACTTGCCAGTTTATTAACACAGATTTTACACACATTGTAAAATGAAACAGTGCTCCTAACCTGCAAAAAGAAAACACACCATGTGAAGTGAATGTGAAGTGAGTGGTGCAACTCCGTGTGGGGGTCCCCGGGGGGTCCCCGGAAGTTTTCGTGCTCAGACGGACACAGACAGCTAGCCAGCCAGCCAGCCAGGGACGGACACAGCCAGAGACACACATAGCTGTCTATAGGAGTGGTTGCACCACTAAATAAAAACACTCTTAGCTTACCACTAGATGACTTTCATTCTATGCTTTCACATCGAGTGACAGTGACTACACACTTGTAGACAGATGATTCCTCATGGGAATGAGGTCCCCCTGGGATTGGCCATAGCCAGGAAAGTCACCAGCCTGACAGGTGGGGGGCCCACCCACGATGGCAGGATGACCAGGGGTGTGTAGGACGGAGCCCTGAGGCTTGCCCACATCAACTCCTGAAATGTTTTCTTGCCCTAAGCATTTCAAACCATTCATACAAGTTTGCCATGTTCTGGTAAGAATCGAGAACACTACGACCATGTGCTACATCAACAGGAAAGGGGGACTGAAGTCTCTACGCCTGCACATGTTTGGCACACAGGCTGTTGACGTGGTGCGACAAGCGCCTCTTGTGACTCACGGCCTGTCACGTCCGGGACTCCTGAATACAGGGACTGGGGTGCATTCCGTTACCACAACTGGTCCGGGCACCCGAGGTGGACCTGTTAGCCTCAGAGAAAGACAAGAAGTGTTGACTCCTTTATCTCCCTGGCAGGATCACCAACCCTAGGCCTGGATGCCATGGAACAGGCACTGGCCCAAGGGTCTGCTCTACGCATTCACTCTATTGGACCTGATTCCTCCCGTTCTGGCCAGTGTGAGGACTCCAGCCTGGGGGTCCTGGAGGCAAGAAATATTTCCCCTCCTTTACGACCAGCCTTGGTGGCTCCTCCTATGGAGGGACCTGCTCACGCAGGCAGGGCGCAAGATCTTCCACCCACATCCACAGGACCTGGGCCTCTGGGTCTGGCCCGTGAGAGGTCAAACCTGAACGCAGAGGGCCTGCCCCCGAATGTCATCGCGATGATTCTGGGCGCCAGGGCCCTGTCGAACGGTACAGCATCGCTTGGAACATGTTTGAACGTTGGTGCTCGGCTAGACCTCATCGGGTGGTCCCGTTCCAGGCCTTGGTGGTGCACATTCTGACCTTCCTGCAGGAGATCCTGGATAGAGGCCTGGAAGGCCTCCGTTAAGGTCAACTTGGCAGCCATTTCGGCATACCACGTCGGCATAAAGCAAGACAGTGGAAGAACACCTGCTGGTTCGACAGTTCAAGAGAGGCGTCAAGCGTGCCTGTGCGGTTTCCAGATCTCTGGTCCCGTCATGGGATCTGACTCTGGTACTGGATGCCCTATCACATCATTCCTTTGAGCCGCTGGAGAAGGTGGACCTGAAGTTTCTTCCGCTCTATTGGTTGCCCTGACAACTGCAAAGCGTACGTGCTAGTGACATGCATGCACTCTTGGTCAGCCCGAGCTGCATGAGATTTAGTGGGAACTCAGGGTGTCTATTAGGCCGAACCTGGTTTTCGTGCCTAATAATTTCCCCTCTGTGAGTGCTCCAGTCGACCTACAGTAGTGGCGTTCCATCTGCCTCCGTTCTCCTCGGTGGAGGACAGGAGGCTGAATCTGCCCGGTTAGGGCATTGAAACTGTATGTGGACAGAACTGCTCCCTTCAGAAAGGGTGATCAGTTATTTGTGGCATGGGGTTCTCAGGTCAAGGGGAAACCAATATCAAAGTTAAGACTTTCACAATGGATTATGGAGCCATAGAGAGGAATACAGCCCCCAGAGGGTCTGAGGGCACACTCTACTATATAGACTCAGAGGCATGTCTGCATCCTGGGTATGCCTCCCTTTTTGCAGGGTCGGCATCTCGCCGGGCACAAATTACCAACGTTGCTTCTCTGCAGGTGATAATCGTGACATTTTCCTGAAAAACATGTTTGTCTTTTATAATATTTATTTATTTAATATTTAAAACAGTGTTTTTATTTACTGTACAGTTAGAATAGTAAATTAACTGCTGAAAACTATAAGAACATGTCATGAGTGTCAACTATGTTACTCTTAGTCCACTAAGTTACCTATAGGCTACAAGGGTAACATAGTTGACAGTAACATAGTTGACATATTTGCTGTTTTCTGGTCTAAAATCAACATGGCTGCCTATCACCAAACACCACATGGCATTTTTACAGAAAGATTCTTCTAAATATTAGATCCACGTTTGAGAAAAGTTTAAATTTAAAGTTATTTATAACAATATTGTAGTAACACTGTTGACATGCGATAAATCCACACATGACTCACACACTACTTCATGTTAAATATTGAAGAAAGAGGAGAAAGAACATACATTGGAGCCATGCCAGTCTGTTCATCAGTAGTTATTAGTTAATGACATCATGTGTAGCAGGTCATGTGATTTGGAAATGACACACCCCCTTGAGAGGTGTTTTTGTAATGGGTAACTTAGTTGACAGTGACTTCTCGGACACGGATAAAATGTGTTATTTTCCATATAATAGTTGATATATTGCCAAAAACATTATATATGCCATGATTATCTTAGCCGTATAAAAATAAAATGATCAAAACAATTTTTGATTAAGCTCATTTTATTGCTGTTTAACTAATTAGAACATGGTTGTTATTACATTCGGACAGTAACTTAGTTGACATTTTAGTGATATCCAGCCATTTTTGTATTAATGAATGATACAATTTGTATAAATAATTATGGTATTTGTAAAGACATGATCATAATGGTCATAAAAAGCATTAGTTTTTTTTATTTGACTAAAAGTACAGACAAGTTACATCCCTCGGACTTCAAAACTCCCGCAATTTGATATTGACTGGACAAGATGCTGTACTCTACCGTCAACCCTAAGCCATTCCAGCCTGTCAAAGTGAGCAGGGGTGAGGTGGGTTCGGGGAGTGAGGCCCAGTAGTAGCCTGACCAGTTGGTTTTGGGAAGTCTGGACTGGAGCCTTGTTTTAAGGGCCTTTGAGGTGCTGTGGTACCAAGAGGTGCATGCATAGTCGAAGAAACCTTGTACGAGGGCTCCTGTTAGGGTCCTCAAGGTGTTTTTTTTTTCGACCAGTGAGTAGGCTAAATCCTGTAAAGGAATCTTGTTCTTTGGTTGACTTTTTTGATTGCGTTGGTGGCCATTTTATCACCGGAAAGATATGCCTCCTAGGATGGAACCTATAGGTAGGTAATTTTATCTTTTCGTGTGATAATATTGTCACCCACTCCAACCAAGAATCCATTTGCCTTGCTGAGATTAGATCCAAAGAGAATGGATTCAGTTTTTGTCCCAGGTGTAAAGATAGTTTGTTATCAGCGAGCCAGGTGCAGATTCTACCGAGTTCAGAGCTGAGGGCCTTTTCAACCTGCAGTTTGTTCCTGGTCCGAGAACAGCAGTGCCGAGTCATCTGCGGAACAGGAACAAGTTGCAGTAAAAAGCTTGGAGTACAATTCCAGACAATTCCAGCTGTGATGTCATTGTGTTTTAATGACGCTGCTAAGAAGGAAGTTGCGTGACTCCGAAAAGGTCAGAAGGAACAAAGAAGTCCACAAAGCTTTGTTGCTCCACCACATCTATTACACAAAACATATAACGTTTCGACCACAAACTTCTTCTTCGTCAGATAACAATAACACATGCACCTTAACACACTGAAATGCTGCCCTTGTGGCTGGCCATGTTACTCTGTAGCAACATACAATAGTCTAGTTGTGTAAATGCAACCACTTATTGTGGTGTGACTGTTAATTGTCCCCTTCCTTTTTTTCCTGCACCAACTATTATATTTGCCAAATGTTCTGCCCACGATAGAGATTATAATCATTTGGATATAACAAATGATCCTTGATAACAAATCATGCTTGTAAATCCTAGTAATTATTGGCAAGCATGGAATACAGACACTGACACTCACACCCACTGACAAAAAACTTAACTTAACCCATTCTGGGCGGGAACGATTCTACAAATGCCTTCTAAATCCTGAAAGTGTTCTAAAAAACCCATGTTTCTATGTCAGTGCTGCTCAACAATTTCATGTCAAGGACCAAAGATTTGCGTTAAAAATGTTCGCTGTGAAAGAATATATATTCATTCTTGCACCACATTCTCACGATTTTTCAAAAATAGCAGACCTACAAGCTCATAGAAGTGCCGCGCTACGAGCTTGTAGATCTGCTATTTTTCAATAGCAAAAGCATGACATAATGCTTAAAACACCAAGAGGGGTTCCCGTACGGAATGGATTAAGGTCAGTGTGTCACAATCGTTTCCGCAAGTCAACCCGATCCCATTAAAATGCACATTAAAAAACAATGAAAGGTCACCTTCCTTTCTACGTGGCGAGCTAACAGCAGACCCATCTGGCTAACGCTAGGCAGAACCAGCTTGCCCTTCACAACAAACAGCCAAGCACGTCGCTAACAGGCAGGTGGGGGCATGTGAGGACAGTTCAACTGAAGGCTCAACACATTTGCTGCATGCGATAACAACTTAAGAGTCAATGATTAAGCTTAAAGACATAAACAATTAGAAAGCCATATATATGAACCAAAAGTAGATACATAAAATCTGTGACACTCTATTGGCCATGCAGGGACCACATGAGGACAACAGGATATGCATTCACTTCTAGTCATTTTTACTAGTTGACTAGTGGACTATAGTTGTAACATATTTGTCAAATACATTTTTAGTAACAGGTTATAAATTATTATAAAATTGGTACAGTAGGCCTATGCATTATTTTTCTTTAGAAACAAGGCCAACTAATTATAATAAGCAGACATGGCAACACTGCTGGTTGAATAATGGAGGAATGAAGGGAAAACAGCGCCCCCTAAAGTCATAGATCACTGCTGAAATCTTAGATGGGCAAATTCTTTACTTTGAGGTTTCCATATCTTCTTCATTTCCCCCCCAATTTCAATGAGCAATACATCATATGAAAGGTTACAGTGTGCAGTTTCATAATATGTAAAGAACTGAAAAATGACCATGGCCCCCTTGTATATTAAATCACTGGCACTGGTCACATATTGTTACCGGGGCGGACCGGAGGGTTTTCCAAATCACCCAAATCACTGAATGCCCCTTTAAAGCACTAATATGCAAGGTGAAAAACAAGTCTGTCAGCATTCGGATTTCCCAATATGTAAATCAATTTGCATAATCAGACTGTTTATGTTTTAGTGTCAGGACATTTACAATTTAGCTGACACACTCTCAGACGTGTCATTAATGAACAAGTGAAAGAATTAACATCAACACTTACACTATAAAATAGAGGAAAGGATTTGTGCATACTTCAAAACAAGTTGACTATTTCCTCAACATCCAGAACCCTGGCCGTTTGGTGTTTTAAGCATTATGTTATACTTTAGCTATTGAAAAATAGCAAATCTACAAGCTCATAGATCTGCTATTTTTGAAAAAATCATGAAAATGTGTCACAAAGTTGGAATATATATTCCTTTTTGGGGTCCTTGACATGAAAAGGTTGAGCACCACTGACATAGAAAAATTAGAACTACAGTAGAAGACATTTGTAGAATCGTCCTCCATTCTGGGCGGGAACCCCTTTTTGGTGTTCTAACCCTTCTGGACGGGAACCCCTCTTGTACAGTATGTACAGTATTCAAATTTTTGATGCTACTATATAAATATTTAGATTTTTCAGAACACTTAGGTCAGAATTTAAGTACAGTGATATGTAGTCATGTCAAATCATGTCACACACACTACCATTCCTGTATACATTGTTGATTGCTTGTTTTCATTTCATTGATATGTAATGCATATATACATTTTATTTTTACGATTTTCACTTTTTACTCTGTGAAAAAAGGTCAATCTTTTGCAATATCTGTCTGAGAAACACACATTTCACCAGAGGGATGGTGTCGCCTCGGGGCCACAAAGCGTTTAGGGATGGTGTAATAATATGACCCAATGTGACCCAATGTGACCCAATAATGTGACCCAATAATGTGACCCAATGTGACCCAATGTGACCCAATAATGTGACCCAATGTGACCCAATAATGTGACCCAATAATGTGACCCAATGTGACCCAATGTGACCCAGGGACGTGCATAGAGTGTTAGAGATGCAGGGGCTGAAATCCCGTTAAGAGGGCACTTTTGGACCAAAATAGCAAAAATAGCAGATCTACAAGCTCACAACGCCATTAAATCAACCTAATCAACACGAGTTAGACTTTAATATATTAGCGCCCCTCACTTCACACGGGTGTGATTTTTTTCTTTTCTTTCCGGGGTGGGTAGATCATGTTGAGCTGGTCATTTTAAAAGTAGCTCTCAGGTCAGAAAAGTGTGGGATCCTTCAAGTGGTTAAAATATGAGTATAGTAGTTATTTGTATTTCACATCATGTCTACATCTTTACAATGTGTATTTGAGGAACCCAGAGAGTTTGCAATTTTACTATTAAGTTTCCAAACTCCGCTGCAGATTAGGGAAGTTTATAAACTCACTAGTGTAATTATTTAGCAAACACCTCAAATTCACTGCAGCATATTTATTAAATAACAGTCCACGTATTGGTGCCATAACAAGTCCATGGCATGAACTGGTAGTGTCTCAATTTGTAGCAACTATTATATAACAATGCTTCCACATTCAATTTAATTCTAAGTGAACCATTGACATCATTATAACTGACATCTATCACAGCAGGAGAAAATAATCCCTCATTTGCACCTTCTATGCGCGAGAATGAATCAAAATGAGATTGTGATATAAATTAGTATCATTCCAAGGTTAGATCCTAACTTATTCTCGTCATTTGCATAATCGCATGAAAAGGGTGGGATATATTCTTCAGCCTAGTAGGAAAGTCTGTGAAAGATTTCACAGACTTTCCTACTGCAACAGGCCCAGGTCCCCAGCTAAATCTTTAACTCTAACTCTAAGTACTTTTAGACAGACATAGCAGAACAACTAATTTCAGTAACAATGGAGGTATGGAGGGTGATTCATGGCTATATGGAAATGGTACAACAACACCATGCATCAGGTGATGCATGGTGCATTTATGGTAATTGGCTATCCATGGCTTTCCAGAATGGAATTTCCAGAACAAGGGGGCTGAGCCATTCATTATCCATGCATCATTTGACCAACAACAACAACAAACTGGTTCTAAATGTTCTAATATGATAAATAAGGTAAAATAAACATGAAATAAACATGGGGCGAGATATCCATGCTTTGGGGCGAGATATCCACGCTGTGGGGCGAGATATCCATGCTTTGGGGGGCGAGCTATCCATGGCTTTGGGGCGAACCGTCTTCACTTTTCAAATGTTCTAATATGAGAAATAAGGTAAATGGCAGGGATGCTACAGTTGGAAGCGACGCCAGGGATGCTGCAGGTGCTGGATGCGATGCCCGGGATGCTGCAGGCGACGCCAAGAATGCTGCAGGTGCTGGAGGTGACACCAGGGATGCTGCAGGCACTGGACGCGATGCTGCAGGCGCTGGAGGCGACACCAGGGATGCTGCAGGCGGAGCCACAGGAGATGCTGAAGGCGGGGGCAACGCCACAGGAGATGCTGCAGGCGGGGGCAACGCCACAGGCTCTGGAGCTGAAGCTGTAGGCGTCATTGCTGCAGATACAGGAGGGAGGGCAGCAAGCGGAGCTGCAGACTCAGGAGGGAGGGCTGCAGGCAATTTGGACCACAAATGGTCCACTGTCCACGGTCACACTCGATAGTCAGTTGGGGGTCCATAATAGAGGTCCATGGAACTGCAGAGTGGAAGACAAAATAAACTCTGGGGAGTAGCTCCCCATAAAACCCATAGTCTGAATGGCATAAAACCCATAGTCTGAATGGCATAAAACCCATAGTCTGAACGGCATAAAACCCATAGTCTGAACGTCATAAAACCCATAGTCTGAACGGCATAAAACCCATAGTCTGAATTGCGCAACGTGAAGCTGTGAGCTGAGGCCGAGTTCATAAACGAGAGCTTTCTGCAATCTGCAACCTGGCAGTTGTGACATTCTTGTTTATTTATTAGCTGAAGCTGTCTGACTCCAAGTCATGCAACTAAATCCCAGTGCTACCTGTTTTGGAAACATTCTGTTAAATCAAGTGTATTAAAAGTTTATTATAAAGGGCACAATCATTTATACTGGTGTCACATTTGGCTGACTAGGTAATGAATGTTGCTTTCCCTTGCCTTGCGTGACTGGTCTGTTTACTGAATGCTGATTCTATCAGCAGGCTTTCCGCCTAAAAGAGAAAATGCTGTGGCACTTGGCAGAGAGTGAGAGAGCCGATAAAATGGATAGGGGAAAAAATATACTGACCCTTCCCCCCTCACGATGACCTCTATTGTTTCCAATGCTCTCGTGCAAAACTATTACAGTTTCATCGCTTGTGTCGCGTGCAAGGATGAATAAACAAATGGCAAAGACATGCACGTACTGTACAAAAGGGCTTTCTCTTTCATTCCCACCGTTTCTTACCTCACAAACACACTTGAACCCAATCACACGTGTGTGTGTGTGTGTATGTGTGTGTGTGTGTGTGTGTGTGCGTGCGTGCGTGCGTGCGTGCGTGCGTGCGTGCGTGCGTGCGTGCGTGCGTGCGTGCACGATGGAACATAAACCCTGGAAATTGTGTTTTCAATTTCAATTCAGTTGTCCATCATCACAAAGGCTGCAGCAGAAGAAGAAATAAGGGCAAGTACACGGCCGAAGTGCACTGCAAGGAAACTAAAGCTAGATAGACATTTATTGATCGGGTGCTGGAGGAAATACAGTCGCCAATGGCAGTATGTATACAGCATTAAGAAACACAGAGCAGAATAATCAGTTAGATAAATATGATTCGAAGTGGAACGGGTTCCTCAGTAATGTTGCAGGTCCATGATGTGATCCGTGGTCAGCCCTTTTGATTGTTTACTGTCTTAGTATACATATGATACAGTTGATATTACATTTTTAATTTGATGTATTTTTATTTTTATTTGTTTATCTTGTCTATCCTTGTTTTATATTGTGTTTTTGTGCTCATACATAATGTCCATGTATAGACCGATTCACAGAGGGGTGCCCTGGGCG